>NC_081561.1:24197316-24204825 GCF_022355385.1 Mustela nigripes | reverse complement strand
TTGGCCTTGGCGCGCGCCTTGCCGCCCTGCTTCCCGCGTCCGGACATTTTAGAGAAGAAAGTGTAATCCTCGAGGTAGTCTGGGGAAGGGGTTTCTGAAGTCTGGCTGTTCGGTAAGATTTCCTTTCCCATTGGTTTGCAGCGGCTGTTGAGAGTTAGCCAATCAAAGGTACTCTTGGCTTACGTGTGCTCTAGAGAAAGAAAATACTTCACCAATTAGAGGTTGAGATATTAGAAGTTGTGTATATTGTGAAGCATTGGAGAATCTTGAATTCTTTTCCGTGATCACCTGGAGTCCTCCTTTGGGGCGCTCTTCACGGTATTCATCGCTAACGCTGCCTAATTATTTCCAACCCTGATTCTAAGGAATAGAAAACAAGGTAACCGTCACCTCTGATGGCTTATAATTCATCCTCCTTGCCAGATCTCCTAGATTGTTGAGAGGTTCCAGGGGGCCGTGGTTTGCTGTGGAATATTTCTGCCGAATATGCAAGGAATAGGAAAAGAGAAACGATAAAAGAAAGAGTTCTCTTTTGGCTCCGTGTTTGGCTAGAAAGTTCCAGGAGTTGAGGTGGTCCGGGCCAAATAAATGAGTCCTAGATGGGTTCATCTGGATGTTTTGTTCCCAGGACTGAGGTCTTTTTATTTTTATTTCTTATTTCAGGGAAGCCCACTTAATTTTACTGGAAAATTTTGGCAAAAATTTGAGTCCTTTAGATCATTATGGGTCTGCAAACCTGGATGGGGAAACATTTTGTTTTTATTTTCATAAAGTATAAATGTTGTTTAGCATTTCCTTCAATTGTGTGTGTAGGCTGCTAATCACAATGGATTTTGCAAGTGCATGTGGCTTTTTCAGAGGTTTTGAAAAACCTCCGGGGACTGGGAATGTGCAGCCGTGCTACATGCAAGTGGCAAGCACAGATGCTTTCTCATCACTTAAGTATTGCAGATATGTTGAAATAAAGTTTACATTTATTCTGAACTCTCGACATTGACGTTCATTATTCTACCTGCTTCTTCTAGTTATATGTGCTCTTAATGAAACATTATTATATGCACATACTTTAATGAAATACACGTGGATAACAGTTTTAATGTTGCTTTCTTACCCTGTATGCTTTACGTATTGAGAAGGTGACTATAGGTTTCCCCAGACTATCCAAATATAGTAGGAAAGAAGTCATAGACTGGTGAGCATATCTCCAGTGGGCACAGAGATTCCTCATAGTTTAAATACCTTTTCACTTAATTTCTTTGTTTACAGCATCCTTCTCCCATGCTTATTGGTTAATAACTTATTGAAATTGACTACTTAAACTTTCCCACAATAGGTGCTATAGCCTATGAGTATCTGTCTAGCTCTTCGAAGTAGGAGTTTGTTTTGCTCAATTGAACTTGCAGACTCTAATTTCTTCTTTCCATTAAGAGTCCAAAAAACCTTTATGACAGTGGCTTGTTTGAAAATGAGATCTGGATAAATTGAGGGAATGTGAAATTTATTTATTTTCCATCTCCCCAAACTTTTGTTACAGTCAAATCATGAGTCAAGAAGTCATCTGTGTTCTGTACCAGGAAGATGAGGGAGCAGGAAACTCATTCCCAGTCACCATTTAGTCACATCCCTGGATGGTCTCCCTATGAGGGTCTCTTGAAATACTCTGATGCTTGTTTGTTGCACAAAGTTGGTCCCACCAACCACAGTGGCAAAACCCCAGGTTTAGAAAAACCAATAGATTGATGCTTGAGGATGGCAAAACCTCAGACAGGAGCCTGTGTGAGTAGTTCTTTCTAAGCCGCACTACGCAATCAATCAATCAACAAATCATATCAGTCGATCCACTGGTTGTCTTAGCATGGCATGTGGGAAGTGCATGTTCAAATTTTCTTAAAGGCGGGAGGGTACTTATGCACATGGTGTAGGTCTGTGGCACAAGTAAGTTTTAGGACCAGGCTCAAGGAACCGCTTTCTGCTCTCTGCTTAGTAATCACCCGACTCTTTAGAGCTAGAGGAGGCACAGTGAATTCACGGCACTGCGTTGAGGCAATGATTATTCCTGGTTAGTCACTAAATCAGGTTGATGTTTGAAGAGTCAAGGCCACCGACACTTTCTCCTTTCTTACATGCTCCTTCTCTCATACTTGGGATGATATTGTTTCCTAACCAGCTTCCTAGTTCTAGTGCTCCAGCCCCTAATTCCTCAATTCTGATCATTCTGTAACATGTCTTAGGAATAGAGTCCCTGGTTTCCCATGGCCTTTGGTTCAAGTGAGAACTTTGTAGTCTTTTCTCATCATAATACATTCTGCTTGCATTAATTAACACTAATAACAACTCACGTTCACCTTTCAATGCCTTATTTGTTTCTTTGTTTTCTTTTCCTTTAGATTTCATTCATTTATTTGACAGATCACAAGTAGGCAGAAAGACAGTCAGAGAGAGAGGAGGAAGCAGGCTCTCTGAGGAGCAGAGAGCCCGATGTGGGGCTTGATCCCAGGACCCCAAGATCTTAAACCGAGCCGAAGGCAGAGGCCTTAACCCACCGAGCCACCCAGGCGCCCCTCTTTTCTTTTTTTTTTTTCCAAACAAATTGTTCACCTGCCATTTCCTTCTTTCCTCTCTACCTGGGGGAGTTTTTCCAATTCTGTTTCAACTTCCATCTCCATAAGTAAATTCCCCTAGTTAAAAAGTCTTCTCATATGTGTTTTGATGATATTTAACTGGGGGGTGCCATTATTATTAATGGCAAATTCATTCACATGCTCCTATTTTTTTCGCTCATTAAATTATACCTTAGCATGTTATTCTTCTTTGTCTCATTTTCCCACTTCTCTAAGTGTGTGTTTTTAATTGACTGAGGGGTTTGGTTTGTTTGTTTGTTTGTTTGTTTTGTTTTATTTTCCCATCATGAGAAGTGTACTTTTTAATCCTCATCCCCTAACCAAATCCCCTCTGGTAACTATCAGTTTGTTCTTTATAGTTAAGAGTCTGTTTCTTGGTTTCTCCTTATCTCCTACCCCCCCTTTGCTCTTTTATTTCATTTCTTAAATGCCACATATGAGTGAGATCGTATGGTATTTGCCTTTCTTTGACTGACTTATTTCGCTTAGTGTTACACTCTCTAGCTCCGTCCAGGTTGTTGCAAACGGCAAGATTGTATTCTTTTTTATGGCCAAGTTATATCCCATCGTGTGTATGTGTGTAATTTTATTTATTTATTTGACAGAAAGAGAGAGATCACAAACAGGCAGAGAGAAGGGGAAGCAGGATCCCTGCTGAGCAGAGAGCCAGATGCGGGGCTTGATCCCAGAACCCTGAGATCAGGACCTGAGCCAAAGGCAGAGGCCTAACCCACTGAGCCACCCAGGTGCCCCACCATTGTGTTTATATCTATACCACTTCTTCTTTATCCATTCATCAGCTGATGATGGACACTTGAGCTATTTCCATAATTTGGCAATTGTAAATGATGCTGCAGTAAACATAGGGGTGCACGTATCCCTTTGAGTTAATGTTTTCATAGTTTTTGGATACTCAGTAGTGTGCTTATTGGGTTGCATTCTCTTTTTAATGTTTGAAGAAGCTGGATAGTGGTGCACTGTGGTGTAGCAGTTCCCATTCCGACCAACAGTGCATGAGTGCATGAGACAGTGCACCGTTTTCTGCACATTCTTGCCTCTACCTATTGTTTCTTATCTTTTTATTTTTAGCCATTTTTACAGAAGTGAAGTGATTATCTCATTAGAATGGACTGAGTTTTTAATTCTGTCCAATAGGTGAGATCCCCAGATATTAAGCAGATTGAGTAATTTTGTTTTCTGTTTTTCTATGTGGGAAGCCAAGAATACTAAATCTCTCTGCCCCTTTTACATCCTTATTCCCCTTTGTTGACTTATACATTATTTCCCGTACTTCCTGAAGTATGTTGCCCCATGTGTTGGGGCTACTACAAAAAGAAAACAAAAAATATTTATAGTTTTTAATGGTAAAAAAGTCTCTTGATATCAAATATCAATATTTACCCATGGTCAGATGTGTTAGGTTGGGAATGCAGAATGAAATGGAATTTCTGAATTGTGTTGACTTTTAGTCATCATAGGCAACCATGTTAGCCTGAAATGGATCTACAACTTTGTGTACCAGTAGGTACATATGAAATGTGACCTGAATCATATTTGTGCTTCTTCTCCTATAAAATAAACATTTACTTAGAAAATTGATAACAAGTACTACTATTCAATGTATACCTTTTAAAATTAAAAAAAATATATATTGTGTGTGTATGTGTGTATGTGTCTTAAACATGAATGTGTTTGAATGCTGAACAGAAAGTCTAGAAATTTTCCATAGTCACGTTATATTTTTATTGTGCATTGGTTATATCTTTTTGCAGCTGGCTGTTATAATTATAGTATAGTAGAACCTCACAATCATATAGGACCCTGTAAATTTTCAAAATCATTCCATTTCCTTTACCAGTTATGAAAAAATTAAGATAAAGATGTCAGTCTTCCTCTGGCAGCTTTCCTAAGAATAAAGCCCTCAGGGATAAGGGATGTTAGGGTTAGGGTTAGGGTTAATTAATATAGTAATGCCTAATAGAAGAGGTTTTGGCTTTCCCCCTTATCTGAAACCTTCTTCAGTTTTCTTATCTGTAAAGCAGTAATAGAATAATAATTGTATAAAGTAGATAATATTAGTAGATTGTGATTGAACTGTCCTTATATTTTGGAGCTTTAATACCTGACTTCTGGCAATTTGTGACCCACTAATTAAATTTATTTCTACTTTGGAAAATTATATATTAAAATTACATGAACTTACTTAATCTTTAATTTCTGTAATCAATAATGTGCCAAACAGTAATCTATTTCTACATTTTTTTAAAAAAGATTTTTATTAATTTATTTATTTGACAGCCGGAGATCACAAATAGGCAGAGAAGCAGGCAGAGAGAGAGGAGGAAGCAGGCTCCCCGCTGAGCAGAGAGCCTGATGCTGGGCTTGATCCCAGGACCCTGGGATCATGACCTGAACCAAAGGCAGAGGCTTTAACCCACTGAGACCCCCAGGAACCCCTATTCCTCCATTTTTTTTTAAAGATTTTATTTATTTGAGAGAGAAAGAGCATGAGTAGGGGTGAGGGGCATGGGCAGAGGGAGAAGCAGACTCTGTGCTGAGCAAGGAGCCTGATGTTGGACTTGATTCCACGACCCTGGGATCATGACATGACCTCAGCCAAAGGCAGACATTTAATGGACTGAGCGACATAGGCACCCGTTTTTTCCAATAATTTTAATTTTTTTGTTATTTTAAAGTATTTTGTTAATTTATTGATGAGAGACAAACAGAGAGGCAGATGGAGAGGCAGAAGCAGGCTCCCTGTGGAGCAGGGAGCCAGAAGCAGGGCTCGACTCCAGGACTCTAGGATCATGACCTGAGCTGAAAGCAGTTGCATAGCAGACTGAGCCACCCAGGCACCCTAATTTTTTATTTTAAAGTCCAATTTAAGTATAAAAAATTCTGAGCATTTGTTTTAGGCAAAGGACCATTCCAGATGTTTTATACCTTCCAAATAGCATTTAAAGATATGACAAAATGTTTTTTTGTGGTCATTATGTCCTCATGTCTTAACAACCAATATTGGTGAGAGAGAAATACACATTAAAAAACTGACTGTGCTAGAATCTAAAGACAGTACAGGATTTGGGAAACCACAGTCCAGCATGAATGTCTTTATCCAACATTACAAGTATGCAATACTCCAGTGCTTTCAGTTATGGAGAGCTACACTCTTTTCCGTAGAGACCTAGAATCCCTATTCCCACGTTCCCAAGTCTGAATGTCATTCAGAGTTCCAAGAACAAATATTTCTTCTATAAAACCTCCAGGACTTCTCACTATGGCTAACTTGTCTGTGTACCTTATTTACTGCTTTGTCTCTGTTAAATGTACGACCTGTCTAATCTCTTTCCTTTGTGATCCTTTGAGGGGAAAAAGCCCATAAAAAAATTGACAGAGGCTTCTTAATTCTATAGTCAAGGATAACTTCTCCCATCTCCAAAGTTAAATTTCCTGAAGCATATAAATAGATGAAATCCTTCCAAATGGCATAGATTATCCCAATTAGCAAATATCCTTCTACATTTCCAAATAACTGCCCGAATGGTTTCAGAAGAGGATTCCCAATTTCCTTTCTATTGGGCTACCAGTTTAAAAACTGAGGAACCTGTTATTTCCATGGGAAAGGATTATCTGTTGAATGAGTAATTACAGAAAACTGTTTTGTTATAGGGATAGAGAACAGATTATCTTCTGCAAGAAAACTATCCAGCTTCTAAAGGATGGTCATGTTTTAGGGACAAATATGAGGTACTCTCGTGAGATTTAATCTAGAGCATAATATAGAGAGTTTAGGAAAACTGAAAGAGCCTCTTTTAAGAATATCAGTTAAGGGGCAGCTGGCTGGCTCAAAGGATGTGACTCTTGATCTCCATCTCAGGATGGTAAATTCCAGCCAGCCCACAACTGGGTGTATACATTACTGAAATTAAATCTTAACAACAACAACAACAATAAAGTGTCACTAACGGGGATCCGAATCCTGTGTTCTTCACTCCCAGTGGTACTTTCTGAGCCCCATTCAAGCTGCTCTCCTTGGTTGCTTAGCCTGTATTAGAGACCCCAGTGAACAGGGAGGCCAAGAAGCCTGCAGGGAAAGCTGAGGTCTTTACCTACCCCCCTCCCCACCCCCCAGCTAATAACCAAAGAGTTGGCCCCCTATAAAAGGCATTGGAGTATATCCTTGATCACCCTCCTCAAGGTCCTGGCGGTCTCCAGGGAGTTGGGCCCCAGATTATGTTCGGCAAAGGGCAGACCAAGTATTCTGGCCCCTTGGGTTCGTGCGTGTTCAACAAGGCAACCTCTGGGACAGATATCTGGAAACCTTGAATTGTTAGTCGAAGGCTGTCTAGTTCCCAAAAGCCACTAAGGGGTCAACCCTTGCAACTGCCCGAAAAAGCTAACTTCGAAGAGGACATAGAATGCAAGAACCAAGAAAACATCCACCATAGAAGAGATGAAATTAGATATATCTAAAGGTTAGGATAAAGCTAATAAACTTGAAAACCTAATCCTGAATGTACTATGCCTGCGTTTAAAATAAAGAAAAACAGATTTTTAAAGTAAAACTGCGGAATTAGTATTTGAAATCCCACAGGAGACCGGTAGTTTTTAGAGAGAATTTAATTATACCACGGTCCTCAAAGGCCTTTCAGGACTGTGCCTAGTTGGTGCTGGGTCTTTATGGAAGAATAAATTGAGTGCCACGGCATCTGTCTTAGAATAGGTGGTTGGCTCTGAAAACAGCCTTTGGGTTTTAAGTTGGCATAAAGTCAGGAAGTCAAATTTACGCCCTCTCGCCGCGGATGCGGCGCGCCAGCTGGATGTCCTTGGGCATGATAGTGACGCGCTTGGCGTGGATGGCGCACAGGTTGGTGTCCTCGAAGAG
>NC_081561.1:24188912-24194316 GCF_022355385.1 Mustela nigripes | reverse complement strand
TCATATATTCAACAACTGCTCAGTTCTCATGGAGATTTACCCAGAAAGTCTGTTTCGTATGACGAACCATAATAGACTCTTCGTCTCTTTCTGTACAGAATGAGAATCATGGATGCTGCCATCCTTTAGCTGTCCATCCATCCATTAGCTCTCAGCTAATTCTGACACAGTCATTACTTTGAAAAAGCTTTATCATTGCTTCTCGTCCAATATGGAGTGTTAGTTTGGGAGTTTCAGGATTTCAAGGTTTGTCCAGGGAAACGGGGAATGCAGCAATGTGTCATCCTCCTGACACGGTTTTTGGTCCTGTGAACATAGATGGTGACAGAGGAAATCCAGGAAGGATATGAAAGAGAGTTAGACCTCTTTATTTGTTTTTTAAAAAAAAATCTTTTACTTACGGTGATTGAATTGGGGGTTAGGAATTAAAATAT
Source organism: Mustela nigripes (assembly GCF_022355385.1). Lineage (NCBI taxonomy): Eukaryota > Metazoa > Chordata > Mammalia > Carnivora > Mustelidae > Mustela > Mustela nigripes. The sequence goes on along the minus strand of NC_081561.1, from coordinate 24,193,882 downwards.
TCATGAGCTTTGGGGTACAGAAATCTGGCATGCCTGGGGAGTATAAACTTTGGTAACCTGTTAATGTAATAGAATGAAAGAATATATACATATAAGACACACATCCTCACACATCCACAGAACTCACTTGAGAGACGAGCAATATTTGAAAAGCGTGTTTTATGTTTGCTACTATATTTCTTACTTATGCAAGGAAATAAGGTTGTAAGAAACATTATATCTAATGTTTAATTTTGAATAGGGAATACATTTATAGTTGAAAGTGATTTAATTTTTATTTTCATCACTTCCAGTTATTTCTCTTTAATGTAGTATGTTTATTTTAAAACATGTAGCAATCTGTGTTCCCCTATGACAGTGAAAGAAAGAAATGCTGGGAAGGCACAGAGCAAAGCCTAAGAGGTGAGTGTTTCACCCTCATCTCTGATCCCTGTAAAATCAATAAATGACTGATTACTTCCTTTAGCACATCCAAGTGAACCATGAAAGTTAATGTCACTAACTTAAATATGAACTTGATTCAAATGGGTAAGACCAGATGAACAATCGACTTAGTATAAATCATTTTTACTTTGTGCATTCACTCGTTATGGGGCAAATGCATTCCTATTCCTCTTAACATGATTTGATTCATTATAGTTGGTTTTGAAGATTATTCATTGATAGTAATGAGGAGTATGAATTCCAGAAAAACTGAGCCATGGCAGGCTGTGGCAGTAGTCAGTGCATATCGGAAACAGAAGAACAAGAATTACATCCTTGATGGGGGAAATAATAGAGAGGCAGTACCAAGAAGAGCTTTGTCTACGCCGCGTCAATGTAGGGGGTCTTCAAGGTACTGCCCCAGTCACCTTCATGGGCTCCTGAGTTACTGTGATGTGGATAACTTCCAAGCCTCTCCCTTCAGGTCTGTCTTCTTGCCTAAATGTCAAACTTGTATTTTTGGATGCTTCTGGATATTTCTGGATGCTTATGGATATTCTGGCTATCGCACCTCCATACACCAGACTACAGTCTCCCTATAATCTCTACATAACCAAACTCACCATATCATTTCCAATTGAAATATATCATTCACCTTGACATAGCTGTCAATTCTACATACAAAACCCCCATTCTTTTTTATTAATTGAGGCACACTTGAGTTCTTTGAGACGTTTTAGTCCATTGAAGGTCCAGAGGAAGTATGAAGAAAGTAGCCAGCTCCAATGACTACCACTGAACTCTGAGTAGCCCAACTATGTCCCTCCTGAGACAGTCTTGATCCTCACCTCAGTATACACAGAGGACGGATGCTTCAGCGACTATATTCTTATTAGAAATGGTCAATGAACTTGAAACTTACGGGGTTCACTTCACATGTTGAAGAACTAAAGGAACTCTGTCAGCAAAGTGATCTTTCTGTATTAATGTAGAGGAGAGAGAAAAAACACATGACTGAGTAAGCATTAACAGAATTACATTCAGGTAACTCAGCACAGTACTGACTACATTTAGGAGGGAAAAAATCTCACAAGTCTCATAGAGCAGAGCAAAATGGATCTGTTACTTCTTTTAAGTCAGATAAACAGGGGATAGAGCTGGTGACAATTCTGTATATTGTGAGAGACCACTATGCTAATCCCAAAGGAATCTTTTTACACATCTAGAGAGTACTTTTTTTTAAAGTGGCTTTTTAAAAAATGATTTTATGTATTTATTTGAGATAGAGAGGAGAGAGAAAGGTATGTGTGTGTGTGTGTGTGTGTGTGTGTTTGGGAGAGAGGCAGAGGAAAAGGGGGAGGCCTACCCCTGCTGAGCATGGAGCCTGATATGGCTCCATGAGATCATGACCTGAACCGAAGGCAGGTGCTTAACCAACTGATCCACCCAGGTGCCCCAATATCTAGCAATTATTTGGGTTATAACATATTATGTAGCGGTTATATCTCCTCACCCTAGGAAACATCTCTCTGTTGTCAAAAATAGGAGATGGGGCCTAATGCCTAGAAAAATATCTCTGTTCTGAAGGGAAAAGTGAAAACTGAGACACATTATTTTTTCAAGATAAAATGTTAAGAGGGAGATGAAATAACCTTGACTGTTGCTAAGTGGGGAAAATCATCGCCATTTACCCTTACACAACCTCCATCAGATTACTGTTACTAACGTGTGGTTTTTATACCAACATTCATGGCATTTCCCAATGCTCCTCTCTGCACCCCCCAAAATTTGCTTTATGTAATTGGGTGGATATAAATTAGTGAACAAAACTTAAGCAAGATACATGTAATAATTTCACAGAACCTGATAATCCTCAGTTTTTCTCAAATTCATCTTTCAAGTCTTTCCATCATGGGGCTTGTAAGAAATTTAACCAACATATGGATACTACAGAGTAGTGTCAAATCTTTAAGAAGTATTTATGACATATTGAATTCTTCTAAAATTCGATTATGGTATTTGTATGTAGAAAAGTGTTAGAGTCAATATTCTACTCAGTATCAAATAAAGGTTTCTGATTCGTTAGATTGGCATTGCTTCTCCATTTGCTTATGAATGATGCTTAGCTGTAACATCACTGAGCTGAACAGCTACGTTACCTTTGAGTACGTTAGGAAAAAATACACATGGTGAACAGATAGAACATGATGAACTACATCTTCACTAAACCATTTCTACCTCTAACACTTCAGAAGCTTAGAGATCCAGAGTGCTCCTACATTGACTGCAAGAAAAAAAATAAAGGAGAAACTCCCTCTTTGAGATTTCAACTAGGAAAGTCATGTGGTTCTACAAATTCTGTGTTTGTGTGCAAAACACAACATACTTTATCCTAATTCTCCCTGCTTAGACTTGTCAGTCAGCCAGCAGACTTTCCTTTTTAGGAAACAGAGAATGAGATGTGTTTATATAACTTCAATAACCTCAGAGCTACAATAATAAGGGATGAAGTATCATTTTGTATGGTTCCAGACAGTAAGGGAAAGAGGTCACAAGAAGGAATAAATTAAAACTGTTACAACTGAGCAATGTTTCTCAGCTTCACCGTGGTGCCACTTTTTTTTGACGTAAGCACGGTGGCATAATTGAAGCTCAATAAATCAGGCATCTTAACATGTAAAATTTACCTTGACTTTTTTTTTAAGTGATATAGCTTATTTTAATAACAGTAAAATAATCATGCAAACCAAACAAAAATACAGTTCAGTTAAACTTCTTTAATTATAAATTTTGGTTAGTATATTGGAATTGGAAACAAAAAGAAAACCTTAACATAGAGGCATACAATTGGGTATGAAATAATAACATCAATATTTATAAATAAAATATGATTTAGAAATATGTGATAAAAATAAAATGAATCAGATATATATGATATACATTTACTATCTAGTCAATGCAGACACATTTTTTTTTCCTTAGGATTTTTAAAATTTACCTTTTAAAAAAATTTAAATTCAATTAACATATAATGTGTTATTTGTTTCAGGGGTAAGGTCTGTGACTCATCAGTCTTACACACTTCACAGCGCTCACCATAGCACAGACCCTCCCCAGTGTCCGTCACCCAGCCACCCTCTCCCTTCACCCCCCAACCTCCTTTACAGCACCCTTCGGTTTGTTTCCTATGACTATGAGTCTCTTATACTTTACAAAATTTACCTTGACTTTTAATTATCATATTAACAACCCAAATAATTACATAACACACACAGGAAAGGGTAATAGTAACCCCCACTTTACTTGAATGGGCTCTTGGCATTATCTTGATTTTTATAGAAAAAGGATAGTGCATCTATCTTTGCTGACAAGCTAGGCAATCACTGAATTCTGCATTTCCTAAGTGCAAACAGATGAAACACTTATAATAGGTCATTAATAAACCTGGTTTTGAGCATAGAGCCAGCCCCAAAGATAATAATATACTATTTAAAAAGACTTAAGGTGGGTGCCTGGGTGGCTCAGTGGGTTGGGCCGCTGCCTTCGGCTCAGGTCATGATCTCAGGATCCTGGGATCGAGTCCCGCATCGGGCTCTCTGCTCAGCAGGGAGCCTGCTTCTCTCTCTCTCTCTCTCTGCCTGCCTCTCCATCTACTTGTGATTTCTCTCTGTCAAATAAATAAATAAAATCTTTAAAATAAAAAAAAAAAGACTTAAGGCAATGAATTCCATTTCCAATGGAAAAAAAGAACTGTGCAAAGAAACTTAAAACTACTTATTTTGTACCAGTTTTATAAATTGTCGCTTTTAATAAAACTTTGTCCCAAATGCCAGCAACTTCATAAAAAAATTTGGGTGGGGGAAAACAGGGATATTTCATTTAAGAAAAATAACCCCCATCTTTTTCTTGGTCTTCAACACACACAATTTAAATATATAGCTGCTGGAACACTTTACACAATTCCTTTGCACTGGTGCATAACAAGATCTAAATACTATTATATTTTTAAGCACTGGATCAAGGCTTTACATAAAAATACCGTCTTACTTTCCCCCCCTAACTTTCTGTAGCCATTCAGGAATTTTCCAGAAACTTTTGTGCATGATCTTAATTCCTAATCCCTGGCTTTTTGGCCTCAGTGACAAAGTTCAAAACCAAACCACCAAAAAGGATGGTTCACTTGAGGTCAGACCAGGGTCCCTGGCTCAGTTATTCTCGTAGGTTGAAGGCAGTGTGCCATCCACCGTCTCCACGCAAGGAGGGCACGTGAAGATCTCGTCAACCAGTCATCCACACAGTCGTTGGAAATTGAATGGGTCCCCACAAAGTCTATCATACAGATAACTCACTTCCGGATCTTTTTTTCTGATCCATGCCTTCCAGGGTCATAAACTCCTTGAGGCAGGTGTTGTATAAGACCCATTCTTTTCTTTTTGTTTTGTTTTAAGGTTTTATTTATTTATTTGACAAAGAAAGATCACAAGTAGGCAGAGAGGCAGGCAGAGAGAGAGAGAGAGGGAAGCAGGCTCCCCACTGAGCAGAGAGCC
>NC_081561.1:24175865-24185912 GCF_022355385.1 Mustela nigripes | reverse complement strand
GGGGGGGCTGCACCCTGTCTGCCCTCTCTAGACCTCTACTGTGTCTTTGGTTAAGCCATTAAAAGGCTTATTGGTTTAAGTCACTATTAATAGATCCTACTCATCAATGGCCACACAATGTATCCTTTATTTATTTATTTTTACAATGGATCTTTAAATTGGCTCTATTTAAAATATCTCACTTGTCTTATAATGGCTCACCTTAAGTTCTCCATTGACAAGATAAAAGTACAGAAATCAGACACAAGACAAAAAGCAATGTCCACAGCCAAGGTAAATTCTCATTAAAATTTGGCTGCATTTGCCTGTTTTAATTCCTCTTCTTACAAGATTTATAGAGATCACTCTGGCCTCATCTCTAAGTTTAAAGTAAATAGGCTGCTCAGGTAAATGCTGAAAGCCAGAAAATGTTTCAGAAAAGCAGCAGGAGACTAGCAATAAGTGCTGCTTTGCTCCTACCTGCCTTGGCTCTGTAATCAGGTTCTGCCAAGCCTCAGGCATTGCTGGACAATGCCCTTTGAAGGAGTATTCTAGATCCACTGCCCCTTCCATCCCCCCACCCGCCTCCAACAACACAACAACAAAATCACATCCCCCTGGACCACATCACATCTTTTAAATTATAAAGCCCTTTTACCTTTACTTTCAAAAGATCCTACCAAATTTAGAGCGTAACTACAGAGATTATATAACTGTATATATGGGATATAGATGACCAGGCCATCCCATAAGTGATTTGCAAAAGGCCAATATTCAGGGGCAAATAGAAACCAAGTTTAGTTTGTATACCCAGAAAAACAAGGCTTTTGTTAAAATACTTTAGATAGACTTTACCGAGATATAAATCTTTTGGTTCCCATTCTACTTAAAATTTTCTGTGATATAAAGAAGCAAATTCAGTTAGAAAGGTGGGCCAATTCCTTGATAGACTATAACAGTTCTGCCTTTATTTTACAAATCTCTATGAATATCCCTATAACTCTAGAAACAAGTTAAAGACCACCTATCTTTACCAATCTCCAGACCTTGCATATGCTTTTCAAAATATTTATGGATATTATTTTTAAAATCAGCATATTAGTACAAAATTGTTTTGTACTTTAAAAGGGGGGTTAGGTTTCTAACTAGCAATTACCCTGTAACTCTAGAAAAATATTTCTTGGCATTCTTTCTCTGTCCCTTGAAATCATAAATTTTATCATGTCTTTGAATTGTAAACACATCCCACAGTCTCGTGAGACTGAATTTAAAAAAGAAAAGAAAAGGGGGTAAGGGTGAGGATGAGGGGAAAGAGACCTTTTTAAAATGCAAACTTCTGAAAGGGCTTTTATGCCTAGACTATAGCACCTACCATAACAAGCAGAAATACTCCAAATATGCACTTTTCAGAAAACTTACACACTCTCGGCGTTTGATATAAATTCTCTACTTCTATCTTCTCTAGAACCCAGGAGCCAATCTTTTTGTCATGCAAACTTTAGGGAAAAGTTTTTCATAAAAATAGATAGACAGATGATAGAGAGGTAGATAAATAGTTAGGGCTATTTAAAAATTGGGCCTCGGGGCACCTGGGTGGTTCATTGGTTAAGTGATTTCAGCTCAGGTCATGATCGCAGGGTTGTGAGTTTGAGTATGACATTGGGCTCTGAGCTCATCGTGGAGTCTCTGAGATTCCCTCCCTCCCTCTTCCTCTGCCTCTCCCCACGCTTGTTCTAAAATAAATACATAAATCTCAAAAAAAAAAAAAAAAAAGTGAGCCAATAATGCCCTTTTCACAAATATCATCTCTTGTCTGGATTTTGTGCTGTGTGTGTGTCCATGTGTGTTTTTTAAAGATTTTTAAAAAAAGTTTATTTGACAGGCAAAGATCACAAATAGGCAGAGAGAGAGAGAGAGGTGGAAGCAGGCTCCCTGCCAAGCAGAGAGCCCAATGCGGGGCTCCATCCCAGGACTCTGGGATCATGACCTGAGCTGAACTCAGAGGCTTTACCACTGAGCCATCCAGTCACCCTGTCCATGTGTGTTTTAACAGGAGATATTTTCTCTACTTCTGGATGGTATTGCTATAGTTAATATGTAGAAGAGCTCTATTTAGTTTGTTTAAAGGCACATGCTTGTAAAGATTGGGCATTCTAACATCCAGAAAATTAGAAATTAATTCAATTCTTTTTCAAATTCATATAATCTGGGAAAATATTTGGTAAAGCTAAATTAAGCTTGTTGGCTTATTTAATATGGACATGTTTTCAGAGTTATCACTGTTACGCTTAAAATTTTTATTCTCCTTGTGTTTACTATAAATAAGTCCAGGGTATTTCTGTTGCAAAATTTGTCAGAAAGAAAAAAGCTTAGAATAATGGTTGATTCTGTCTAAGGCCTCATGAAGTTGTGGATAGTCTACATGTAGTTATTAAAAGAAGTAAATTAAATAGTTATAAATAAAATAAAAAGCTTTGTAGGTAAACTTGTAAACAGCTTCCAACGTCTTTGGAAAGCTAAAATTTCATAGTTTTGCTAGGTTAAATGATGCTTAAAGTTAAGCTTGTTGATAATCTAGATCTCTTCTGAATAAGATAAGATAATGAAACATTAAGTACTGAGAATGTTTATCTACTTTTGTCTTATTATAGAGAAACTAAAGATGAATTTGGATGTTAATAAACACATTTTTTGCTTTACTGAAAGATCATAATATGAAAAAATACTTTTCTAAAAATAATGAAACATATTCATAAATTTGCCAATGTGAAGAGTTCTGCTATTGATGAAGTTCTAGAACATAGGTGAGGTTTGGTGAGGTGAGGTCTGGAGCTGATCTTTGGTGCAAAATGGTGGTTTATTAAAGCGCGGGGACAGGACCCGTGGGCAGGAAGAGCTGCTGCCCCGGGGATGTGAGGGGTGGTCTATTAGATACTTGTAAGTTGGGAGGGGATTAGGGATGGCATCAGTCTCTAAGGAATTTTGGAAGCAAAGTTTCTAGGACCTTGAGGGGCTAGCTATTGTCTGGGGAAAAGGTCATTCATTACCAGTAATAAAACCTCTGAAGGTGAGACCCTTTAGATGTATATCAGTGGGCCATATGCTTGGGAATGATTCACGACACTATCTTGGAGGTTTAGAGATAAAGTTCCTAAAGGAATTGTTAAAGTAGACTTACAGGATCCTGGTTGGGGGTAGGAGGGGGTTGGTCAGGCTAGGATTGTCCTTTGCCCTTAGCAAAGCCTTAAGGTGGAGGTCAGTTGAGTCCTTAGAGGAGAGCCACTCTGACTGTTTCAAGGGCTTGTCAGTAGGTAAGGAAATTTAATGATTTTCTTCTGCCTCTGTTTCCCACATCACTATAACAGTTCACAATTGCTTATTACCTAGTTTTCCCTAGAAATTAAGGTTTCTAAGTATTAAGAATTAAGTATTAAGTATTAATACTTAATAATTTAAACTACTGGAAATTAACAACTCTATGTGAGTAAAGTAAGAAATGCATTTTTGTAAGAAGAAGTATGAGTAATAAAACTATTTGTTGAGGGAAAAGAAAGCGTTAAAGCAAGACTGATTATTTATAGAGGGAAAATTTAGGTCAAAATCTGAGTGTTAAATAAAGATGTACGTTTATGGACAAAGCCTCTTTGGAAAGAAACTTTATGTGCAGTCAGTACTTGCTGAGATTAGGATGAATTTGAATAAGCAAGTAAGTTTTAATACCAAAATACAATGGTGCAAAGTTTTTGTTTTCTCTTTTTTTTGAAAGTACAAAGTATTCTTAAACTATTGCTCTGCCCTTCATGAGAAATTGTACACAAAAGTTTTCTTTACCTTTTAAGTTATTTGCCTTAAAAAAACAATGATTCTAAGTTTGTCAAAATAATTTCTATGTTTATCAGGTCTTTGATTACTTAAGAAAATAGAGTCTTAATATTGAAAGAGCTAAATTTTACTCATAACTACATAGCCTTCTATATTTGCCTCTGTTGGGACGCTTGGGTGGCTCAGTTGGTTAAGCAGCTGCCTTCGGCTCAGGTCATGATCCCAGCGTCCTGGGATCGAGTCCCACATCAGGCTCCTTGCTCGACAGGGAACCTGCTTCTCCCTCTGCCTCTGCCTGCCACTCTGTCTGCCTGTGCTTGCTTTCTCCCCATCTCTCTCTGATAAATAAATAAAAAAAAAAAAATCTTTAATAAAAAAAAAATATATATATATATATATATATATTTGCCTCTGTTATCTTCTCTTGCTGGTTTGATTAAGTGGATAATTAAATACTGCTTCATAATGATGGTGGTCCTACTTAATGAAATGTTCAAATCTTGTGTTTTTTCTTAGACATACTTTCTACAATCAAATTCTAAAATGAAGTCTTTCGACCAGAAGCTAAGTGAAATTTCCCACCAGGCCCCAGGAACATTAATTTTTTTTTTTTTTTTGGTGAGCAATAAAACTAATTAGGCTTATTTCGTATGTGAAATTACATGGGAAGCATTGTCAACAAAGTGATATTAAGCCCTGTTAGATTATATTTATGTGGATCTCTTATCTAAAATTATGTGAAATTCCTAGAAATCTGATGTCTTGATATGTTATTATCTTTAAGTGTTGTATGTCACAAAAATAACCAAATTTCCTTGTGAGCTGCATTGTAATGAACTTTAACCAGATCCTTCACTGTGCCCATCTTTAAGTCTTTTATCATTTACAGACAGTTTTATTTTTATTATTTTTTCAAATTTATTTGTCAGAGAGAGAGTACACAAAGCAGGCAGAGTGGCAGGCAGAGAGAGAAGCAGGGTCCCTGCCGATCAAGGAGCCAGGAGCCCGATAGGGGACTTGATCCAGGACCCTGGGATCATGACCTGAGCCAAAGGAAGTGGCTTAACCAACTGAGCCACCAAGGCATCCCTACAGACAATTTTAGTTTTACTCAGGAGCTTCTTGCTAATGTGCTTCATCTTTAGTGATACTCATGGAAAATATTCTGAGTAGAGGTTTCTGGTAAACTTAAGATCATAAAACTGAATTACATTGCAGTGCCTGGGTGGCTCAGTCGGTTAAGCATCCAACTCTTGATTTCAGCTCATGATCTTGGGGTTGTGAGAAGAAGCCTGATTAACATTCCCTCTCTCCATCTGCCCACCCCCCCTCACACTCTTTCTCTAAACAAACAAACAAAACCAAGAGTTGAACTATGTAAACATTTTCAGAACTGGTGGAAATGTTGTATTCAAACAGAACAAAAATTATTAATAACATGGGATGGAATGAATTGAGGAAGATAATTATACTTTTTATGAGTCTTTGTTTCAAACATTACTGACTTTTAAAAAATTGTTTCGCTTTTTTCCAGATTTAAGGAAACATCTATTCTTAAGCTGACATATAGCAATTTGACAAAATACACCTTTGTGAACAAATTTTTAAAAATGTAGCTTTTCTCCCTACCTGAATGCTCCAGAAAATCTGTGAGAATTCTTTTATTTTTGTGGCAGTTTATTTATTTGCATAAATTCAATAAACATTTGTTTTCCTTGTGACAGACGTAATTGGAAACAATAGGTATATTACCAAGGCTTTGACTGAAATGTCATATTTGAGAGACATGCGTAGACTCAGATATGACCAGACAGCTTTAAGGAACTAAGGTTGAGTTTATGGAGACAATAAGCCCCTTGGAAATATCACCCTGATACCTTGCTTTCAGAATTCCAAACAATCTTACTAGGTGAGTAGAGGTTACCTCCCGGCAGGTGCAGGAACCTCAGGATATTCTGGGGACCTTGAGGAGAGAGAAACTCACCTACACCCAAATGTGTAGGTATTGCAGGTCAAGTCTGATGGCAAGGATTTGGCTGGGCTTCTGGCCTTGAGAGGCTATTAAAGTTTCCATCTGGAGATTCCTTTGAAAAGTTCCAGCAATGCAGGTTTTAAAAAATCTGTAGGGTCAACCATGTTCTTGGAGGACTTATATAAATAATCAGGCCAAGATTTTTTGAAACTAAAAAACTTATTTTGAAAACAAAATACTGTTAATATAGCTCTCTTTGGTAAGAATGAGGGTGGGTAGAGAGAGAAAATCTGTTTCAATAACACGTCTTTGTAGATATAAGATTTTAATACTATTCATTGTAAACTGAACTAGATAAGGATTTCCTCTCACATTCTCCAATTCCTGTCTACAAGTCTCCAAACTAACATTTTGATTTTTCTTCTGTCGAGCCAGTACAGGAGGCCTACTCTAAGAGCTGTAAGGGACTGAATATGATTGGCTGTTCATTTAGGTCCACTCTCGCGGGAGGTGCATGAGCACTGCATTGTGATTGGGTAACACTGCCTGTATAAAAATGCATGCGCCGAGGGTAGAGAGGTAGAAGAAAAAAGCGATTAAAGAAGAAGGTTCGCTGCTACGTGAGTCTTCGAGTCGTTCTTGCGGGCTGAGAGCGACATTCTTCCATTTTTCTGACTTTGAATTTTTTGAGAACTAAAACTTCCTTTTCTCCTGAAGCCCTGGAAAACTAAGTATAAATAACCTGATGTAAAGAAATTGCCATAAAGCTCATGCATAGACCATTTTTGTCCTGTTGCTCTATGGCCCACTCAAAAGATCACCAGCGACACCTGAACTACAATCTAGGAAAATCTGTCAGGTTGCCAGCAACTGCTCTCACTCTAGTTGAAGATGCCTCCAAACTGACATCTTGAAGTCTTCTCAACTGGCTATCCTGAGACTCAAAAAATGGATTAACATTTGCTTTTGTTTCCATAGAAATGCCTTTTATATAACACCTGGTTACTTAAACCACAGGCCAAACTTGGAGAATATAAGTGGATCACAGGCTCCTGAAGTGAGTTTGACCAAACTGAACTACTGTCAGGACTAAGAGACTAGATCAAGGAGATGAAAAAACCTATCTGCTCAACTCTTAATATGAGAAACTCCCAAGGACATTTAGATGGGGAAACTGAAGGGGCTCAGGACAGCCCTCCCCCGACCCAATGTGCCACTTGGCATGTGCATTATTTTGAGCTAAAGACACTTGATACCCAGCAATCTCAAGAAGATTTTTGTCTCTCCCTTAGCCAAACAGAAGAATCTAAATTGGTGGTCTTTCCTAGAATAAGGTTTATTAACAGAGATAAATTTTATCTGAGTGACTCATTTGTATGGTAGGGCAAACATCTAATTACCAAACATCTGCTCTTCTTATCCCCCGTGTGAATTACCTTCTCTCCCTCTGGAGTCCGAGACTCTTGCCCTAGTCTCCTTAGTTCACAATAACATATGTACCTTATTTTGCCTATTTTTGAAATGTCTGCATCTATGTGGATTCCTCGTACGTACAGTATTAAATTTAAATTTCAACTGTTAATCTGTCCCATATCATTTGGTTCCAGTCCAGCTAAGAGGACCTTGGAGTACAGAGGAATTCTTCTTCCCTGACATTGGAGTTCTGGAATATGTACAGTATTTTATCTTTTTATGATGCTTATTATTTTTCTATAAATCAAAAACGTGTGTAAAATACGAAATGTATTATATAGTGTGCCTCTTGAGTCTGAAAACAAATCATGCATGGATTTAAAAAGTAATAATAAAGAAAAAAATAAGGGTGAGGAGAAAATATGCCTGGAAAATGTTACCAAGAGATAGCAAGTATAGCAATATTAAACAATTCTAAGGCTCAAAATATTAGTGGCGATAGACAGGTACACTGTAAGGACTTCTGGTTCCAGTGTGGACAACAAGATATTCTGGAAAGCCATCTTGAAGCAAAATAGCTAAGGGCTTGAAAAATGGTAAACACATATCACAGCCCAGATAACAAGAAACAAAGGAAAACTCCCCAAATCTCCCAGAACAATACACACCTAGGAGCTGAAGCCTGACTGACAAACACATCAGACTGGGTTCCCTGGGGGCAAATGTCATTAAGATTCTGCACTTTTTCAATTAATGTCAGCCCTTTGGGGAAAACAGGATTCTAGGCCTTTCAACTGAACTGGAAACACCTAGCACAGAACCAGGGCTCCTGAGAAAGCTTAGCCTTGAGGGGGAAAAAAAAAATCTAACAAAAATTTCTAAAAAGGAAACCTGTTTGCCTCAGAGGTGGCGCCATGGAGAACGGCAGAGGAAATTTATAAGGATTTCTCTAAAGACCTAGAGTCTGGACTTTCAGTGAAAGCTTGAAATTAAAGGGCGATGGGTGCCCTCTAGTGCCTCATGGAGGTAAACTTAAACCTCTTCAGGAAGGAAGCATCTTTAACCCAAGTTACTGGGTTACACAAGTTATCTATTATCTACCTATCTATCACCTAACTATTCATGCATTCATTATTTATTGAGCACATATTACCTGCCAGGCATTCTCCTAGAAATTTGGGGGTGTCCAAATATAAACTCATAATAAATGTGACCTAATACAGGAAGAAACCACACTATGAAGACTCAGGCTCCCTCCCCCCCCAAAAAAATAAAAAAGAAGATCCCCTCCTTTTCCCTCAGACATATAATGTCAGATATTGAAATTGTCAGCTAGAGATGGAATAACACAGGCAAAATTCAAGGGACATTCAAAACAAGGTCCATTTTTAAAACTAATGAAAGAGAACTTCTGAAAGTGAGAAAGAACTATAATCCACAATGATAAAGTAAAAATCCACTGATAGGATGTAACATTCAGGGCCCTCACGCACCTGACCACACAGCCACTATATATAGCAGGAAGTGCCGGAATTACATACAACTTCATGTTTACAAGTACAGGCCAAGCTTTTAGCATCCGACTCTTAGAATTTCATATACCAACCAAGGAAAATGCTTATCGTTATAGAAAACTGAACATGATAAACATACTTCATCTGTGACTTCTGCAGCTAACGTACACAGAATATACGATTTATTACAAGGTACACATTTCATAATTTCAAAATTTCAGGCTTGGCTTCAGGAAAATAACAATAGATACAAAGAAACCAGTTTCATATATACTGCACTCTATCATCATCATCTAAAGAGCCACAGGAAAAATTTCTCTAAGATGGTAAAAATAAAAATCTTTCTCACATGCTTCCAAACTAAAAGCAGTTCTAAAGACATGGATTAGAATGAATACCATTAAAAAAAAAAAAAAAACATGTAATATTCAAACATTCGCAGGAAATGCTCTAGAAATCTGCGGACCGTGAGTACCGGGTGTGCAAGCCGGCTGCCCCGCGGAGTCCACTTGAGGGTCCCTCGGCCACAGCAGAGGGACGGGGCCGGCTCACCCACAGCCGGGCAGGAGGGTCACCAAGGACACTCCTGTCCTGCTGCTCCGGCGGAACAGCACTCGGCCCGGCGTTCTTCTCTGCGGACCGCCCAGTGTCCTGTGGCAAAGGTCCAGCCTCAGCTCTGCGAGCCCGGGTGACCAGCTTCTGCGCACCAGCAGGGGGCGCCGCGGGAACCCGCCCAGCCTAAGGCGACCGGAAGCCGCCAGAAGACGCGCGACCCCACGGGGGAGCCGGAAGGACGTAATGTGCCGTAAGGCTCGTTGGGCGGGACGGGTGCGGAGAAACGGCCCAGTGAGGGGGGGGGGTGTGGAGGGCGTGGCCATGAGTCAGAGGGTGAGGGGGCTGGGATTGTCGGCGCGCAGGGCAGTTTGCACGCCTGCGCGGAGGGTGGCTAATGGCCGCTGCGTATTTGTAGGACTTTGCAGTCAGTTTACACCCGAGTGTGACTGCGTTGGTGTTTGGTACTAGTATTTCAAGGAAATCCCCTCTTCAGGTTGAAATCTCAGTTCTGTGGCGTGAGTCCCCGGACCGGCAGCACCAGCAGCACCTGGGTAATAGAGAAATGCAAACTATCGGATCCTGCTAGAGATCTAGCGGGTCAGAATCCGGGAGGCGGGCCCAGTAGTTTACAGACTACTTCAGGTGATTGGGTGCACGCTGGAGTTTGGGACTGCTTTGAAGTGTCGCGTTTCCCTTAGTTCCGATGCTGGGGGTGACTCCGCCAATGGCAGCTGAGCTAAACCAGGCCGTTTACCTTCCACAGGGCTTAGGTCTTACCCACTCCGACTTGGA
>NC_081561.1:24157977-24175765 GCF_022355385.1 Mustela nigripes | reverse complement strand
AGTCCGCGGCAGGATCCTGCCTATTTGTAGGCAGTGGTATGCAAATGAGGGATGCGTTTTACGATCGTTGATTCGTTGGCTCGTAGTGCGGTTGCAGGCTAATGATTGGCTCCAGTTCTTCTCTCCATTGGTCCTATCCTGAGAGCAGTTATTCCCCATTCAGGGCGATTTCTTCAGTTAACCTTGTAACAAGTTCAGATTACTTTATAAACATTTCATATTACTTTTTAAATTAGTTTTAGAAACTAGATGTTACTTTCTTTCGTGTTTCGAATTGCCATAGAGGCAAAGCTCAGGTCTAGGTCACGCCTCTGATTTGCAAGTCCTGGCACAGCTGCTGGGAAAGCTGTATCTTTACATTTGAATCTGGGTTTTGACCTGTGAGAGAGATGGTAAAGAGGCTGTCAGCTCAGTAAGATACTCTCTAGACACACTGTTCATCAGAGAAGTTCTGAATTGAGGGAAAATGACCAACGCCTTGAGTACTGCTTGCTCAGTGATGGAGCAGGAGGTGTCCTAAAACCGGAGTGACCTCAGATAGACCCCCTGAGCTAGATCCTGATGAAGCTCAGGCTACTGGATAACCAGTAGCTTGAGGCTACTGGATAACCACACGCCTTACCGTTGGGCAGCGAGTTCTTTACTTGAAGCCCTCAGCTCCCTATTTAAGACAGTTATTAAAAAAAACAAAAAACAAAAAACAACAACAACAACAAAAAAACACAACTTTATTCATGGGGTAGGGGTAACAGAGCACAAGCAGGGGGAGATATTTAAGAGTTAAATAATAAAGAGACTATTTAGAATATTGTGAGCAGGGTTAAGGGATACCACCAAGGAATGATGGAGGACGCTGGGCTGTTACTCCTAGTTCAGAAGAGGCAAGAAAAGAGCAGGCTTTGAAGAGACGGGTGAGTATAGGACAGAGCTGACCAACAGGAGCTCAGATGCTTAACCAACTGAGCCACCCAGAAACCTTGGGTTTTCTTAATTATAGCCTGATACACTCACTTCGTTTGCTGGGCTGGATTCTGGAATAGTCTCATTTCCCATTGATCCTTGGTCTCCAGTTAATTTAATCTGCCCCCCTTTCCTGCCCCATACTGACTGGCTACTCACATTTTGGTCACTGAACCACAACCAGCAAATCACGAGGGAGCTCTACCCCAGAGCTAAAAATCAGATTGAATTTTAACCAAATCCTCAGGTAATGTGGGTGCACAGTACAGAGAGGGAAGCACTATTCTAGGGAGCTGTCCATACAGTTGCTTGTATCTTCACCCATGTGGAGTGCCCCATAAAAAGAGGGCATAAACGACCATATATTATTACTTGATTCCCTTTTCTTTCCCAAATTAAAAACAAAACAAAACAAAACTCACCCTTTTCAATACTTTGTTTAGGATCACTTGTTATCTCAGCTTTGCCATTAATTTTATTTGTTAGCTTAAATTAGCTTTACGAGTGATGGATAAATGGAAGGAAGGCAGGCATGGACAAGGGGCCCCCGCCCAAAGAGGAAACAACGCTTGAAAGGGTTTTATACCACCTTAGAAGGAACCCTCCACCTTTTTCTGTAAGAGAGATAGGTGAGAAAAATCTTATTGGATTACAGGCACAGGAAGGGCTAATCAGATTGAAGCAGCCCAGCAACCACCCCATAAAACCCCTAGACTTAGAAACTCTGGGGCAACCACTTCGAGTCCCCTCCCACCTTGAGAGCTGCTTTGCTGTCACTCAATAAACTGTGCTTTGCTGCCCACCAGTCTGTCTGGTCTACCTCTCATTCTTCAGAGTGGTGTGACCAAGGACCGTGGGCACTATCGGAGAAAAAAATCCTGTAACACTAATACTACCTCTTTATTCATTTACCATTTGAAAATTTAATATATTTTTCATTATGGGTAAAGTTGAAAGCCATAGACTAGAGCCAACACTGTAGAGCCCATTTTAGGAGTGATGATTTTCTCTAACTTTACTCAAAAATTTCTTCCCATAAGATTGCACTCAGAAAAGGGAATTTCTTTTTGCAAATATGTGATCATTTTTAACACACTGCCTGGAAACACAAGACCTTTGTGGTCTGATTTATTTCCAATTTGGGACAAATATGAAGGGTAACATAAGAGCAACAGGTCAATAGCTCCAGACAATTTGCCCCACAAGTGTAACCATTGGGTTTATAGGATTTAAATCATGGGTCTAAATCACCAAGCCACTAAATTAAATGTGTGAACCTGAAACAGATAAACTTGGCCTCTATGATATTGAAAAGTAGTGAGGACTGACCCGAACTGCTGTCTTTATTCCATGCCTACATGAATTTAGTGAACACAAACTATATATGCAAACAAAATAATCCAAGAGTTGTGTTAAAATGATCATGATTTTGTAAGGAAAGACTTTTGGGGAAAGGATTACTGACGGGCTGAAAGGGGCTATTGCAATACGGAAATTGTGACCATTGATTGCATCAGATCTGCAAGCTTCTACAAGATTAGGCAAAAGGGGTTTTGTTGAGGGAAGAGTAAACAAGTCTAGAAAGAACCTGAGTATAGGAAGGTGGGTGGGGGAAAAAAAAAAGTGCCTTGATCAGAAAGCAAATTAGAAAATCTTTTACCCTGAGGCCAGCCAGTTCTGAGGAGGGACCCTTAGGAGGCTGAGGGCAAGTCAAAGCCTAGGGGTCTGGGGAGTGGGGAAAATATAACAGAAGTTTGGTGGACAAGCATATTGTTCTGATTAGTGAATGGGGACAAGTGGTTCAGCTAATTGTTTATGAGGCAAAGAATGGGAATTGGAGGGTCTTGTCTGGCCTTATCATAGGTAAGCAAAATTTCATCCTTGAGTGTATCTAAGTCATAAGGGGAAAATAAGATTCCTTGTTTTTGGAGCACAAAGGTTGAGGGGTATTCCTCTAATCATTGCTGTTTTCCAGGATCAAAGTGTCACATAAAGATCAATATTGTCAGTTACAATCAATGACATCTCATTTCAATATTGTTGGTCTGTTATTTAAAAAAGTTCAAAATGTAAAAATATTAGACACATTTGGTTTTAATGTAATCTGAAATGAGATTACTGAAATATAATAATTATGATAGAAATACAAGTTGGATAACATAAAAATTGTCCCCATAGAGCTCCTGAATCTCAATTGTTCTAAACCCCTCTAAGCAGTGAATATTTGATGATGAGGCATTACAAATCATTAATTTAAAAGCAAAGTCTATAAGTATGCTCTGGTGGGCTCATTATCTATAAAAATTGTCTCCAGATCCAAGAACAGTGATTTTTTTTTTTTTTAGGTTTACATAAAATGTATCTCCAAAGTTATGGTAGATATTAGCTTCCATATAATATTTTTTATTTATTTTGCTCTATGATTGTGGTGTCATGAAAGTTTTACAAGTTTTTCTTTGCCTTTCTCAGAAAAGCATTATGCTAGAGTTCTGGAATACATACAATGTTTTATCATTTTGTGATGTTTACCACATTTTTATAATAAATTTTATAATAATGCACATTTTGTATTACACACAAAATGTGCATTAGAATGTCTTCCTCTTATTTGGGTCTGGAAAAAAAATCTTGCATAGATTTAAACAATAATAATATAGAAAAAATAGGGATGAGGGGAACAGCAAGTATAGCAGTATTAATATTAAACAAATTTTAAGGCTCAACTATTAGTGGGGATAGAGAGGTACGCTGTAAGGACTTTTGGTTCCAGTGTGGACAACAAGATATTCTGGAAAGCCATCTTGAAGCAAAATAGCCAAGGACTTGATAAATGGCAAACACACCCTAGCACATCATGGCCCAGATAACAAGAAACCAAGGAAAACTCCCCAGATCTCCCAGAACAATACATACCCAGGAGCTGAAGCCTGACTAATAAACACATGAGATTGGGTTCCCTGGAGGCAAATATTAAGATACTGCACTTCTGTCAATTAATGGCAGCCTCTTGGGGAAAAGAGAGTTCTAGGCCTTTTAACTGGAGACACCTAGCACAGAACCAGCGCTCTTTGAGAAAACACAGGCGGACGGGCGTGGGGAGAATCTAGCAAAGATCCCTACAAAGAAAACCGGTTCCTCTCTGCAGGAGTCTGTGGAGGAGGTTAGAGGAAATTTGCCGCAAAGATCTAACGCAGACCTACTCAAGAGTCTAGAGTTTCTACCAAAGCTTCCTAAAATTAAAGTGCCGTGGGTTTGAGCGCCCTCTAGTGCCACCTGAAGGCAAACTTAAACCCCTTCAGGAGGAAGCACCTTGAACCCAAGTTTCTTACATATAGATTTATTTTCTTATTCAGAAGTTGTTTTTTGAGCACCTATTATATATCAGGCACCCCCTAGGAATTTGGGGTGTCCAAATATAGACTCATAATAAATGTGACCTAATCTAGGAGGAAAACACTTTGAAGAGTCAGCCTTCCAAACAAAAAAAAGGGCCTTAGATCCTCTCCTCTCCTTCAGCCAAAGAATTTCCTATATTGAAGTTATCAGAGACTATAAAATATTTACTGAAAGCTTAAGGAAATAAAAATGAAATAATACAGTCAAGGAGCAAGGGACAATCAAAACCAGGTGTATTAAAACAACAATAACAACATGAAAGAGAACTTCTAAAACTGAAAAAGATCTATAGTCCATAATAATAAGATAAAAATCCACTGATAAGATGTAACCTTTAGGGCCTTGAGGCACTGATCACATAGCCACTGTGTCTGGCAGTAACTTCCAGAATCAGTAGACGATCTTCAAATTTACAATTGTAGGGCAAGCTTTCAATATACAACTCTCAGAAATTCATGTAATAACCAAGGAAAATGCTTATGGTTATAGAAGATTGAACAACAGGATGAACTAACTTCATCAATCTGTGATTCCTTCATTTAACACATAGAAAATCCCTGAATTTTTCAAAGTACACATTTAATAACTTCAAATTTTCAACACTGGCTTCAGAAAAGGTAACAATACATAGCAAAATATCAGTTTCATATATCCTGCACTCTTTTGTCATAATCTAACTGAAGGGCAAAAGAAAGGACTTTTTAAAGATAGTAAAAATAAAACAATCTCATATGCTTGAAAACTAAAAGCATACTTCTAAATGTACATCGTTAAAGAAAGTAGGTAATAGAAATACCAATGAATAGACCTAACCAAGGAGGCAAAAGGCCTGTACTCTGAAAACCAAGAATTACTGAAGAAGGAAATGAAAGATGACACACACAAATGGAAATACATTCCATGTTCATGGATTGGAGGAATTGCTATCGTTAAATCGTCCATACTACTCAAAGCAACCTACAGAGTTACTGTGATTCTTGACAAAGTACTACCAGTAGTTTTCACAGAACTAGGATAAATAGTCTTAAAATTTGTATGGAATCATAAAAGACCTCAAATAGCCAAAGCAATCTTGAGAAAGAAGAGTAAAGCTGGAAGTGTCAAAATCTCAGAGTTCAGGAAAAAACTACAAAACTATAATAATCAAAACAGTATGGTCTTGGCACAAAAACAGATCAAAGGAACTGAATAAAGAGCACAGAAATAAACCAAACTTTTATGGCCAATTAATCTAAGAAAAGGAGGCAAGAATACACAATGGGGAAATGACTCTTTCTTCAATAAATGGTGCTGGGAAAACTGGAGAGCTACATATGAAAGAACGAAAGTGGGCCACTTTTTATACAATATACCAAAATAAACTAAAAATGGATTACAGACCTAAGTGTGAGAACTGAAACCTTAAAGCTCGTAGAAGAAATCATATGCAGTAATCTCTTTGATAATCTCTGTTTGCCAAAGCAACATTTTTCTAGCCATATCTCTTGAGGCCAGGAAAACAAAAGCAAAAATAAACTCTTGGGACTACATGTAAATAAAAGTCTTTTACACAGAGAGGGTAACCAACAACAAAACAAAACCAATTAATCTAAGAAAAGGAGGCAAGAATATACAATGAGGAAATGACTCTTTCTTCAATAAATGGTGCTGGGCAACCTGCTGAGTGGCAGAAGATACTTGCAAATGGTATGTCTGATAAATTGTTAATATCCACAAAATATAAAGACTTATACAACTCAACACCAATAATAAAAATAAGACTGAAAAATGGACAGGCGATGTGTATAGACATTTTCCAATGAAGGGACACAAATGACCAACAGGCATGTGAGAAGATGCTCAAATCCATAATCATCAGGGAAATACAAAGAAACCAGAATGAGATACTGCCTTACACCTGTCAGAATGCCTAAAATAAAAAAAAGAAATAACCAGTGTTGAAGATATGGAGAAAAATGAACACTCATGCTCTGTTGGTGGGAATGTAAATTGGTGCAGCCACTGTGAAAAACAGCATGGAGTTTCCTCAGAAACTTAAAAATAGAAATGCCATATGGTATAGCAATTTCACTACTGAGTATTTACCCAAGAAAACAAAAACAGTGACTAGAAAAGATACATACACCCTTATATTTATTTTAGCACCATTTACAATAGCAAAGATGCGGAAGCAGCATCTATGTATGCATAGAGGAGTGGATAGAGAAGATGTGGGTGTGTATATATGTGTGGAGTGTGTCCATATGTAGAATGTAATATTAGCCATAAAAAAGAATGAGGTCTTGCCATTTGTGACAATATGATAGATGGATGGACCTAGAGGGTATTACGCTAAGTGAAATAAGCCAGACAGAGAAAGACAGATACCATATGATTTCACTTATATAAGACTCTGAACGACATACCCAATGAACAAACAATGACACAAAAAAGCAGAAACAGACCCATAAATACAGAGAACAAACTGATGGTTGCCAGAGAGGAGAAAAATGGGGAGATGGGCAAAATGGCAAAGGGGAGGGGGAGGAACGGGTTTCCAGTTGTGGAATAGATAAATCAGGCGGCTGAAAGGTACAGCATAGGGAATATAGCCAATGGTATTGTAATGTAATAGCTTGTATGCTGACAGATGGTGGCTACACTTGTGGTAAATACAGCATAATGTATAGACTTGTCAAATCACTATGTTGTTAAAAAAGGTAAAAATAAAACAATATCAAATGCTTGGAAACTAAAAGCACACTTCTAAACACATGGATTAGAATGCATATCATGAGGGCAGCTATGTAATATTTTGAGATATATATGAATGGGAATAATATATATAAAACTGTTGAATATATTTGTAGTGGTATTAAAAGGGAAATATATAATATTAAATACATATGTTCAGGAACAAGAAACACTGAAGATACTTAAAGTAGATATTCAACTAAAAAAGCTAGAATAAAAGTGGGAGTAGATTGAGAATTGGACTTAGAATCCTTAGAATCTGTTGTACTGTTGTGAATGATGTCTGGCTTTTTCATTTCAATTCCAGATAGGCCATTGCTCATGTACAGAAAGGTCATGAATTGTTATGTGCTGCTTATATACCCACCAACCTTACTGAACTCTTATGAGAACTAAATATTTCTAAATTCCCATGGATTTTTACATTGACATATTATTTTTAATTTGTCAATTTTAAAATTTAAAAAGAAAAATTAATAGAAAAACTAGGGATGATCCATAAACCAAACGCTTGTTCTTTGAAAAACCTAAAAACAGACAAGCCTCTAGAAAAACTAATTAGGAAAAAAAATTGTGCATATGGGGATGGGGAACAGGGGTAGAGGGAAAGTTATGGGAATAAAGAAGAGAATGTCAGTACCAAAACGAATGTCACCACCATGAGAATATTATGAATAAGTTTTACAAATGAAAAAAGAAAAGGATAGATTTTTGTATCCTTTTACATAGATAAAAGATTAACAGAAAAGGATAATTTTCAAGAAAAAATACTAAGTGATGAACAAGGTGAATAAGCAAATTATGATTATAAGGAAATAGGATGGGCAATTTAAAACAAAAATCTCTTCTACGCCCTTCAACTCAAGTGATGCCAAGCACAGTTGGGTTTGACAGGTTTAAGTGAAATTGAAGGAATCGATAATCCCAATTTTATAAAAGCTGTTTCAGTAGGAAATAGATCTCTTACCTTTTTTCTTCTGAAAATCTATAACCTATTATCAGAGCTGAACAGGAACAATACAAAAAAAAAAAAAGACAGAAAATCATAGTTTTGTCTTACTTCTGAACATATACTTTAAGAAAAGCTCCATTTAAAAAGCAAGCAAATGGAATCCAGGAAGTTGTATTATTTAACATATAGCAGTATATCATGCAGCTTGTTCCAAGAGTGGAGAAAAGTTTAACATCATAAATCTGCCAGTGTAAGATATTAGTACTGTAAAACTGTGGTCATCTCCATAGATACTGAGAAATTATTTATTTACTAGAATAGAATAATTTTTTATCATACATGTTTTCAACAAACTAGAGAAGAGGGAGTAGATGTTTATTTTATATGGAGTAGCTAAAGTGAGCATAACATATGATGGCACAATTTTCAGATTCCTGAAAAGTTAAAAAAAAAAAAAGGACAAAAGTTCTGTGGTACTACCCCCATTCCACATGGCACCAAGGCCCAGATAGCACCATGAGACAAGAAGTATAAAAAGAATAGAGAAAAATTCAATAAGGAAAAACTGTTATCTTTAGTTTTTGAAAATAATGTCATTAAAGAAAGCCACAAGACTCTATAAACAATTTGATCTAATAGAGCACAATAGGATTGATTAGTGGATATATGATCACCACATACAATTCATGGCTTTTGTATATATTAACAATACCCTTGTTGGAAATGAAGCAGGAAAACCAGACATCATTTCCACCAGTACTTCAGATTCTAAGGAGTCTACGTCAAAGAAAAAAAATTCCAAATCTATATGAATAAACTATAAAATGTCCTTGAAGGACATAAAACAAGATTGATTTCATTTAAGAGGCAGGCATACACCGTACTATGTTTCTGTTTTGTGATGACGCCATATGCTAGGATGTTCATAAATTCCAGAATAAACTAAAGTTTTAATGTGAGGCCACAAAAGTGCACTGAAGTTTTGGTAACACTGTAAAATGCACACTCGTGAGCAAAAACAGTGAAGAAGATTCTAAGAAAGGGAAGAAAGAAAAAAGAGAAAGAAAAGAGGAAAAAAAAGTAAAGAATGGTAGGTTTTGACTTAGGACAGGCACTTTACGAGGGGCTAGGGTCATCTTAGGGATATAGCCTTGATCTGTTAAAACTATTTTAATATTTGTTCCAGTGTTTAAAAGTCAGGCTGAGGGGCGCCTGGGTGGCTCAGTGGGTTAAGC
The DNA here is from genome assembly GCF_022355385.1 of Mustela nigripes. Lineage (NCBI taxonomy): Eukaryota > Metazoa > Chordata > Mammalia > Carnivora > Mustelidae > Mustela > Mustela nigripes. The sequence goes on along the minus strand of NC_081561.1, from coordinate 24,166,489 downwards.
CGCTGCCTTCGGCTCAGGTCATGATCTCAGGGTCCTGGGATCAAGTCCCGCGTCGGGCTCTCCGCTCAGCGGGGAGCCTGCTTCCTCCTCTCTCTCTCTGCCTGCCTCTCTGCCTACTTGTGATCTCTTTGTCAAATAAAAAAATAAAATCTTAAAAGTCAGGCTGAGAAGAGGGCTCAGAGTAGCCTGGCTAGAGCTTGGTCTAAACTTTACCTGTTGTGAATTGAATTAATTGCGAATGTAAGGTTACCAAGAGAGGTCTTTAGTGTAGTGGGTTAGGGCAAGGACCCCGGGTCAAAATCAGAATCCCCCCTGCCACTTACTAACTGTATGACATGGGGTAAGTATAATTTTAAGATTGAGATGAGTCCATATACATGCGGGTAATTGGGATAATAATTCACAAGTGTATTATGAGCATTACACGATTCACATCTGGAAAGAACTGGGAAATGTATCTGCGTATTTGCAAACAACTACAAACGTGTTTTAAGGTAAATAAAAATAACTGGGAAGGACAGTGTTACCCGCTCCTAAGGCTTCACTGTCTTTTGTGGAACGTAGGGACTTCTGACTTCTTGGACCTCTTCCTCCACTAAAATAATAACAATTAATAACATTGTTAGAATTACATAAAGGTTAATTTATTGACATTCTATATTAGAGCGTTTTGGTCAATGTCACAGTTTATATTTATCTTCTGACTTCGGAAGAAATTAAAATTTTGATGTGCCTCAAAAAGTACCCTGGGGCTTGTGCCCACTGTGCCTAATGGATGGAGGACTGCGTGCACCTGACCATGAACTTAAAACAAAACAAAACAGAATTACCAAGTAGGGTATTATCCACACACACATACATATAAGCGCACACGAAATGCTTTAGAAATCTGCGGACCAGGAGTACCGGGTGTGCAAGCCCGCTGCTCCGCGGACATCCCGTGAGGGTCCCTCGGCCACTGCACAAGAGGGACGGGGCCGGCTCACCCACAGCCGGGCAGGAGGGACCCCGGGACACTGCTGTCCTGCTGCTCCGGCGGGACAGCACTGGGCTCGGCGCTCTTCTATGCGGACCGCCCAGTGTCCTGTGGCGAAGGTCCAGCCTCAGCTCTGACAGCCCTGGTGACCATCCTCTGCGCACCAGCAGGGGGCGCCGCGGGAACCCGCCCAGCCTAAGGCGACCAGAAGCAGCCAGAAGACGCGCGACCCCACGGGGGAGCCGGAAGGACGTAATGTGACGTAAGGCTCGTTGCGGCAATGGGCGGGACGGGTGCGGAGAAACGGCCCAATGAGGGGAGGGCGCGGAGGGCGTGGCCAGGAGACGGCGATAAGGGGGCGGGGCTTGCCGGGCCGCAGCACGTTTGCGCGGACGCGGAGGGTGACAGTGGCCTTGCCAGTCGGTAGGACTCTTCAGTTCCAGTTTACACCCGAGTGTGACTGCGTTGGTGTTTGGTACTAGTATTTCAAGGAAATCCCCTCTTCTGGTTGAAATCTCAGTTCTCTGGCGCGAGTCCCCGGACCGGCAGCACCAGCAGCACCTGGGTAATAGAGAAATCGGATCTTGCTAGAGATCTAGCGGGTCAGAATCCGGGAGGCGGGCCCAGTAGTTTACAGACTACTTCAGGTGATTGGGTGCACGCTGGAGTTTGGGACTGCTTTGAAGTGTCGCGTTTCCCTTAGTTCCGATGCTGGGGGTGACTCCGCCAATGGCAGCTGAGCTAAACCAAGCCGTTTACCTTCCACAGGGCTTAGGTCTTACCCACTCCGACTTGGACGCCGGAGGATAAAGGGAAAAATAAATTGTATGTCTGGAAAGGCGAGATCTAGGAGAAGGATTGGACTCGACACTGAATGCAGAATTCTATGTCTCCAGATTTTATTACTCATAACATCTCGTCTACAGACGTGTGGCCCTCACTTAGACTTCTCCAATCAAAGGTACTCGTGGTAAATAACGAATTCCCAGTCGCTGGGCCTGTAAGGAAGTAAATTCTATTTTTACAATAAAAACAAAAAATAAAATGAAAAAGCCAAACACTGTTTGGGCTCCTTCACTTAGCTAAGGCTCTCCTGATGAGGCAATGTACAGCAAACCAGGATTGGATCTGGGCAGAATATTCACATTAACCAATCATTCTCAGGCAGATCACTTTTCATACTTCGTAACTTCTGTGAGCTGATTGCTTTACTGTTTGCATTCATTTTTTCTCTGCATTCATACATCTCCCCTAACTGAAGAAATAAAGAGTTGGTTAGGTGTTTTTGCCATCAGCATTAACATTTGGTATACAAAACAGGTAGTTGTTTTTACGTGTGCTCATATAACTCTCTTTAAATGCTACCTACACTTTACTCATCGTTTGCATGATCAGATAATGAGTCACATCTTGTTTAGTCAAGAGATATTCCTGAACAAAATGATCTTTGTTCCAAAACTCCAACTATCTTTGTTGGGGATTTAACTACTTGGTATTCAAGTAGTTCAAAGGCTCATATTTTCCTTGAGTCTTTGACCTGAAGAAAATTGGCTACTCTAATTCTCATTTTTATTCAACGACAAGGAAAATGTAATAGTCACTAACAGTTGTTAAGTGATTACAAAATATCCATGCCTGATTTAAAGCTTTGCATGACTTACCTCAATCCTTAAAATAATTCTAAGGTATGATACTCTTTTTTTCTTATATAAATGGGGAAAGTGAGACTTAGAAACGGGGTCACTCATTCTGCTGAGCCATTGCAACAACTCAGCTCTGGCCTCTCTCTTGTTACAGATGCATGTGTCCTTTAGTTATGATAGCTGCAAATCATCATTGAGAGCCAACCATGTGTCTGGAACAGCCTTAGACCTTAGGGAGTCAGCAGCATAAAATCAAACCCTATCCAGTGGAGCTTACAGTCTAGAGAATGGGAGGAGGAAATAATACTCAAATTCATATCAATTTTGCTAAGTGTAATGAAGAAGAAGGAACAGAATAAATTAAGAATGGGATAGAAGGGCACTATCTTACTTGTGCTGGTCAGAGAGTGTCTCCCAGATGTGGTAGCATTGTAATCCACCCACTCACCCCAACACCCGAGAAATGTGGGGAGTATTTCGTGTGTAACAGGTGGTACACCCAGATGAAGCATCCCAAACATGACAAGGTCTATCCCCTCATCTCGCTCTTTTCCCTTTCAGCTTTCTCTGACTAGCATTCTCTGGCTTCTCTTGGGTCTTCAGGCTCTGTCTCTCCTTTCATAGTAGCCATTTGCTTCTGTTTTTTTCTGAGTCTCTCTCCATTTCTCTCACCTTTATTCTCCCCCCTATGCTCTTCCATCTTTCCTAAAATGTAGCCATAGCTTGGTTGTGAGACATAATGTTTTGTACTTATGAAACACAGCTTAACCTTCATGTCTGAACTTATAGACAAAATTCCAAAACGTTAGTCCTTCACTTTTCCACAATTCCTGGTAGCAGGTGTCACGGTTATGAAAGGAAAAGTCACTCAAATGCTGCTGTTCAAGTAAAGCAAAGAGAACCTTTCTCACGTGTAGCGCCACGCACTCACGCCAGCAAAATGAAGGTCAGGAACTCAGAACTTCCCCTAACATTATCTCCACTTCTCCTCAGTCTTCTTTCATGCAGCCAGGGTTTGGAAGGCAGTTGGGAGTATAAGTCAAGGAGGAGACTGCTGAAGCCGTTCATCTGAATAAAGTACAAAAAACAGCCTTCAGGAAGAATGTTCCTGGGTGGCTCAGTTGGTTAAGCAACACCTTCCATCGGGGTCATGATCCTTCAGTCCCTGCATCAGGCTCCCAGCTTCATAGGGAGTCTGCTTCTCTCTTTGACCTTCTCTTCTCATATCCTCTCTCTCAAAAAAAAAACAAAACAAAACAAAAACAAAAAAAACTTAAAAAAAAATGCTTGGTATAAAACTTTTGGGTTCACAGTCGATCTAAATAGCCAAAACTATGGAACAGAACCATCAAAAAAGCATATAGTTGGAGAATTCAAGTTATGGTCAATGACAGATATCTAATTCATAAAAATGTAGATTTTTTTAGGACTATGTGTGTAGTAAAGCACTAACGTTTTCCAAAGGAAGGTATGGCCTTTGCTTTTTGCTGGGAGGTGATGTCTGGGCTCTTGGAATGTCCTGCAGCACGAGAATATCTGTTTAGGAAGAGGCCTTGGGCTGCATGGGAGAGTGTAATAACGTCCTTTATGTTGCAAGCTTTGGGCCTGTTCATGTGCCTCTTACCTTGGCTTATAAAAACAAACAAACAAACAAACAAAAAGCCTTTTAAATTTAATTTAATTAACATATATTGTGTATTACTAGTTTCTGAGGTAGAATTTAGTGATTCATCAGTTGCATAGAACACCCAATGCTCATTCCATCAAGTGGCTGCCATAATGCTCGTCACCCAGTCACCAAATCCCTCACCCATCGTACTCCAGCAACCCGCACTTCCTTTCCTAGAGTTGAGTCTTTTATGGTCTGTCTCCCTCTCTGTTTTCATCTTATTTTATTTTTTTCTTCTCTTCCTCTATGTTCTGTTTCTTAAAATTCCACATAGGAGTGAAATTGGCTTGTTTTTAATCAGTATCCTTTTGATATTATAAACCCCAACCTTGACTATAACAATTTTTAGTGAATTCTGTGAGCCATCTGTGAGAATTACCAAATAGGAGGATGGTTTTGGATGTCAGACATGAGGGTAGTCTAATGGGACTGTTCCTTAACTTTGCACTATATCACAACGATATTAGTATTACTATATTCTGTTTATTACTTACATATTTGGATGAATATTTTGCCTTAATTTAATGATTTTTGTAGTTTTTATATGAACCCACTTCTTTTCACCTGCCAGCATATTTCCACAGGGTGATACTTTTTTAGGTCTTAGTGGCTTATGAGTTAACAAAAAAAAAAAAAGCAAGCAATTAGCTATAAGTTTCTTTGATGGTCTACAAACCTAAGGGCTCCAGAAGGTCAAGAACAACTTCATCTCTCTTTATATCTCTAGTGCCTGGCCCAGAGACATTCGATGACTACCTCTTGAATGACTGATTTATAAGAAATATTCTGAATCATTGCCATGGTACAATTGAATAGGGAATTTTGACATGTGTCAAGGATCTCCTTAAAGGTCTTCATGACTAAATTATGCTCTTTAATTTCTTCTTTTAAAACATCCTTTTGCTACCTCTTAATCTGTTACCTTGCACTTTGAACATGGTAGGTTATTTTTAAGTATGACTCATTCATCAATTCAAATTCTACCTTTGAAATATATTAATTTAGCTTTAACTTCTTGTTCAACTGCAAATTTTATTAATTTATATTTTCCATATTATTAATTTCTTATATTTTCATAAGCCAAAGTATTTTCTAGGGCTGTTCCTTTCTATTGTATTCATTTTCACTTTTGTTTTTTTTCTCACACCTGTCAGTTTTGCTGGACATTCCTACAAGCATCATGAATGGGAGATTTGCTGTATAGGTAGCTGGTTAGGAGTTCTCAGATGAATTCATTCAATTAATCCAGTATTTTCTCTAAGTACCCGCAATGTGCTGGTTTTATACAACTGAACAGACCACTGTTTGATCCATTTATAATCTCAGGAAAAGTCCTTCAGGACATCATGTGGGAGTTTGATTGGTTTTTGTCTCTGTGGATAATGGTCAGTGTAGTCTAATTTCCTGAAATAAAATTTGGCCTGGGAATGCAAGTATGGAGGAACACTAGGAAATCTACCTGTACTGCATTGTAGCAGGATAAAGGAGGAAAAGCACATGATTCCATCAGATGCAACAGTTCACACAGCATTACTAATAAGAACTCTTCAAATATATTTAGAAGGAAACTAATCAACACATACAGTTTACACGCTCACATTTGCATGCAGGCAAACAAGGTTTTCACAAGGCATGACCTACCAAAGCCACTTCCATGAGAAGGTAGACAAAGACAGTGATGTCTGCTAGCACACGTAACATGGCAAATAGTTTGTGATTTTAGCTAACACAGTAACGTGATAAAAGTAATTAACAGAAATAGAGGAAAGAATATAAAACTTTTGATTTGCTAGAGATAGTATTATGTGTAAAGAAAATGAAAACAGGCCTTTAAATCATTAAATATTGATTAGAATTGAATTAAATTTAGTAATCAAATAGATATAAGGTGCATGTAAGTAATCAATTTCTCAATCCCCCTACCCCCAAATTTATAACAGTTTTTCCGTCTGATGTCATGTGCCAGAAGCGATTAGAAAGCAGAACCTTGTGAACATCGGCCTTACATTTGTTGGGAGAATTTATGGGGCTTAGTTTACAGTGTAACAGCATATCCCCACATTGGTTGTATGAGTTTCACTCTATTTCATTTTTCATTATATGCGTAATCCGCCAACGCTTAAAAAGTCTCAGCTATGATCTTTGAACATTCACACCAGTACCATTCTCTCTGGTTCTTTCTGGTACCCTGATTAGACATATGGTAGCCAAATTTACTCCTAATTCCAGATCTTTTAAATTACTTTCACATTTTTCTCCCCACATTTTGGATCAACTCTGCTTACAGAGTCCATGTGAATTCTTCATCTGGGGTCAGTTGACTATTTGGCCTATCCAGCAAGCCTTCAATTTTAATTTTCTTATGATTAATATACAGATAGATTCATTTGTAGAATTTGTGTTTTTTCTTTCAAATCGTTTTGAAAAATTCTTTTTATTCTTAGTCCCTCAGCATATTTCAAACAGTCCTTTTTTAAAAAATATTTTTTAAAGATTTTGTTTATTTATTTGACAGAGAGAGATCACAAGTAGGCAGAGAGGCAGGCGGGGGGGGGGGGGGGGGGGGGGGGGGGAGGAGCAGGCTCCACACTGAGCAGAAAGCCTGACTTGGAGCTTGATCCCATGACCCTGGGTTCATGACGTGAGCCGAAGGCAGAGTCTTAACCTACTTACTGAGCCACCCAGATGCCACCCCCCCACTTTTTAAAATATATTAAAGTAAGCAATCTGAAGTCTGTTTCTTTTTATTCCTTTTGTTTCCAATTGTGTGCTTCTCTTATTCTTGATCAGTGTGTTGTTGAATTGTGTGTTGATTTTGGTTTTGAAGTTGCTCCTGCATGCTCTTTGTTATCTTACTTGTGGGGATTTGTTGAGACCTCTACAGAGGATCTGTATTTGCATTTTCCAGGTGCTCAGGGGTGTAAATTGAACTTGGGATATTCCTAAATTAATTCTCAGGCTGGGTGTTCTGAATCCCTGTGATTTTAATGGCAGAAACAAGTGAGTTGTAGTCCAAATTCTCGGTGGCAGAATCTACCTCGCTCAGCACCCAGACTCAGGGCACACTCTTGTTGCGATTCTCCATGGTGAGTGTGGGTATGGGCATGTGTGTGTGTTCCAGTTCATCCTACTGTGAGGATGTAACCACGAAAAATTTCTCATCAGTGTTCTTGGTGAACTCTGAACCATTGGTTGCTTTCCTCCTGGCCCTTCCTCTAGCTCCACAGCTTCTTTCCCCAGATTTCTTTTCCCCACAATAATCCATTGCCCAGCAGCAGGAACCTTTTATGCCTCAGGACCTTGTGCAGCAGAAGCGACATCCTGCTAGGGAGGGCTTCCCTTCCTTTTCTCCCTCCTCAGTGCTTGCCTCCCATGGACAGGCAGAATGAGTCCAGGGTACTGAGAAGGGGCCCTTGGTCCTGGGGTAACTATTGCCCAGTCGGTCAGACACCTTATGGGAGTGAGTAGTAGGGCTTCTCTCTCCTGACCTGGAGAGCTTTACAGCTAAATGCTGCCAGAAGACTAAATGTTTAAACAGGACTTCCTAGGAGAGAACCTATAGTAGGTGATGGGATTTGAAGGCCTAAGACAGGACAAGTTCCCTTTCCTGTCCCTCTGTGCCCTTGGATTACAGCACAGACTCCCCCCACGCACACCACCCCCCACCTTGGCCCCACCAGCTGAAGGGGAGCGATTGCAAAGGTCCCAGAAAAGCCTATGTAAGATTTCCGTGAAAACTCATATTTGTCTTCAGCTTTTTCCAGTATTACCTATCTATAAGCTAAAAAAAAAGAAAAGTTCTGAGCAGAACAAAGTTTTCAGACTACCCTTTCTGCATCAGGTAAAAAGAGAGCCTTTTCAAGTCCTTGAACATCACAATTAATTTGGAGCTCTCAACACGGAAACAAAACCTCTACCCTTGGAAAGGTATTTCCACTTAAAATTGATATTTAGTTTTGTGAAACTAAAGGAACAATGCCTGTACAGAACCGTTTTTGTTGTGAGCGCTTAATTTTTGGTGGGTATTGTAACTAACCGGAAAACATACTTGCTACGCAGACTTGGAAATTAAAGTCCTAGCCAGATTTAAATTTAGGAGACATCCCGAGAATAGCTCTCGGAATAAGGATTACAGCTCATTCATTGACAGCATGCGTGGCTCTGAAAAGAGCCTTTGGGGTTGGAGGACAGGACGCTTACTTGGCAAGTTCACTTGGAGCTGGT
>NC_081561.1:24131165-24152977 GCF_022355385.1 Mustela nigripes | reverse complement strand
TGATGAGCTCCGACACCGGGGGCCCGGACGCCTTGCGCTTGGCGGCACCAGCGGACTTGCGGGCCTTCTTCTTCACGGGCGTCTTCTCGGCAGGGGCCGGAGCGGCGGGCGCGGCGGGCGCAGTCTCGGACATGCTGAAGGCGGGCGCGGGGAGAGCAAGTCGAGCCGGAAGCAGAGGCACTGGCCGGGACTCGGGCCGCGCCGCTGCGCCCTCCCGTTTATATAGGGCGGAGCTGCGCGGTGATTGGTGCGCTGTCCAGCCCGCCTCGCTGGCAGTCGCAGAGTGTCCTCTCGGATCCCGAGTTGTGTTTGTTACACCTCAAAAAATGCCAAAAATATCAAAATTCTCTACATCGAATCGCCCGGTTTTTCTCACAAAATGATCCCCGAAGCCTCAGGCTTCACGCTGGTTTCAAATTATGAAGAAAGCACAACGCTTTATGCCAAAAACTTGCAATATTTCCCGCCGTGCTCTTCAAATTTCAACTCAGAGAAACAAAACTTTCTATTTTCTTCGTAAATTATAAACCGATCTTTAAGTGTGGAGTTTTCTGACCTCTCAAATAGGATTCTCCAAGTGGTTAGCTTCCGATGTGTCCAAAAACCATGCCACTGGCACTAGGATTTTTATTACAAATCTGCGCTTAAGTGAGGGAAGTAACACAGGCTCCTCGGAGAGTCCTGCCTATTGAGCCGAGGGCATTTGAGTTCATCAAACTGGTTTAGTTTAATGCCAAGCAAATTATTGCCCATTTGGGGTTAGATTTTGGACCCCTGGGACATTAGTCTATGCACCCATGGTTTTATTTCTGTCTGCTGCATCTTTGTTTTTAAATAATTCTTTAGGATAATTCTTTTCCTTTCTGCTCCCAAGGGTTGGGGGCGGGGCTGTTGCTTCTCCTTTCCCTGGACAACTGCTCCATCAGTTTAGATACCTCGAATTCAGCATATTTGGGAAGGTAAGGGGATCCCAAAACATGGTCAGGGTATACAGATGGAAATGATTAATTTTCACACGACAGAGAGATGAAGTCCATAAAATCACTGGCAGCGGAGGGGCACTTTGATGAATTTGCAGTGTTGCTGAGTTCTTTTGGCATAGTCTTCAGGATTGGAGTAATAAAGGAGTTAAAATTGAAATTCAGGCGTCGATCGTTGGGGGGAAAGAAATGAGAAATGTAAATTATAACATCTCTACTCCCATTATTAGAGAAATCCAGACCCTGTTATTACTGATAGTTGATGAATATCTAGTCCACACGCCAAATATGGATGGCTTCAGTCATTAGGATTATGGCCCTATGCTTCCTAGAGTTCTATAAAAAAGAAAACAAGTTCCATGTCGGATTGAATTACAAGTTCAGATTTCCATCTCAGAGACAGATATTTGAAGGACTATGCAAGTTAAGTCATTGCCCTCTGAAGACATCCTTTGCAACATCTCTGAAAGATGGGTTTGTTTAGGTAGCTGCCCAATCAGCAAAGACTACATGTTGGCAATGGACATGTACTAAAGAAAGGACAGGCACTAAAGGAATTATTCCTGGAAAGTGGTCCAGATGGAATTGTCTTGAAAAAGTTGCAAGCCATGTGCTTGAGAGACAAAATACAATTCTGGCCAGTGCTATAAAGTGATGTGATGCTACTCTGTGGGGGTAGCTGGACACAGCCGTGGACATCACATTAACTTTTAGTTTTATTAATCTTCTCCACACACAACAGACCCTCTTACTGAAATTAAAAGAGAATAAATATCTTTGATACAACATTATTTAATTGTTTCAAATTAGTGTTATTTAAATTAATGCTGGTATAAAAGTGATGTACATTGTCAGTGTTTTTAAAGCCTTAATGTATAAACATTTCAATGTAATTAGTGCATGCTAGTGAAAAATAAATATGCCCTTTGATATATATATATATAAAACTAAAAAGGAAGAGAGTAAGGTTCTAAAACAAACCAGTCGATAGTTTCTAGGGAAACTGATATATGGGCACTCAATCCCGGAACAGTCTGTTATACTCATTTTCAATGACAATACCTCTTGTAAATGACTGAAATTTATGCAACTCACTGAAGTTTTCTTTTCAATGTCTGACTTGATTCTGTGTATCTCTTACTATTTCTGACTTGGAGGGACGTAAGCTCTCCAAATTCTGTGATCTTTCAGCTCCTGTTTGCTTGTGTCCTATGGTATGGTGTGCTTTCCTATAAGTAAAATTAAGTGATGGACTCAACAATCCACCACCAACAATCTCACACTTACTAAAGTAAATATTTATTTGACACCCTTCTACGATGAAATAGGAGTAACACCAAAAGGTCCTACTTTATACCATTGATCTGCCAGCTCAGCTGGCTATATTTCAACCACCTAGGGAGTGTATGTGTGTGAGCATGTGTGCATATATATATATATTTTTTTTAAATAGACTTTATTTATTTATTTGAGAGAGAGAATGAAAGAGAGCATGAGAGGGGAGAAGGTCAGAGAGAGAAGCAGACTCTCCACTGAGCAGGGAGCCTGACCTGGGACTTGATCCTAGGACTCTGGGATCATGACCTGAGCCAAAGGCAGCTGCTTAACCAACTGAGCCACCCAGGCACCCAAATGCTTATATTTTAAATATAGATTCCAAAGTCTTGCTCCAGGTCATTCTGAACCAAGAACTCCAGTGAGCTCAGAATCTGAATGTTTTACAAGTCCTCAGTTCCCTCAGATGCCCTCCAGAGTCTGGAAACTACCACTCACTGGAGGTGACCAACAGGACAAAAATGTTTTCCCGCATGTGAGTGTTCCTATGGAACAAGAATGCCCTTGCTGGACATAACCCTGGTTTGAGAGGATGGGACCAGCCACAGCCCAATCCTGACTCCCATGGATTCACACCTGACTGGGAGCTAGAGTGGGCTCTAGAGGGAAAGAGGAGACTAATGACAAAGGCTCCTGGACTTCATGATTTTCCATCCACAAAGAGTGGACTGGGTCGCGGCTGCCTGTTGACTCCCAGAACCATCTAGGAGAGCATCTCCACTCCTCTTCCTTTTTTTGTCATTCTTAATGAAAACTACCCTTTTCATTTACTGCTGATTCTACTCTGTGCTACCTACATTCTTTCTTAGTCAATGCAATGATCCCGAGTTTTGGGATATATTGTCCCTATTTTACATAGGAGGACATGGGCTTACACAGGCTAAGGGCTTCTGAGTTGGCTGTGAAGTACGTCTAGGATTCCAGTTCACATCTCTCTGGCTTCAAAGCATGTGCTCTGAAAGTATGTTCCAGACTGAAGTTCTGAATAATCATTAGAGGTTACGAAATCAATTGAGTAGCAGAGGCCAAATATTTCTTCCTTTTCTTTCTTTCTTTTTCCCTTTCTCTCTCTCCCTCCCTTCCTTCCTTCCTTCCTTCCTTCCTTCCTTCCTTCCTTCCTTCCTTTCTGAACTAGAATAGGATATTAAATACCAGAGCCCAATTCATTTGGCTTCAGTTACTCATTTAGCTTTTTGACAGTGTGCTGTCTCCCCATCCTCTCCCCCCACCCCCCACTGCAAGGTGAAATGTATTTCTTCAGTGCAGGACCATGGGGCCAGAGTGGAAGGAGTCTTCCTCATGCAATTTCTTGAACTCATGAGATATTCTCAAGTGCATTAATCTCTAATGAGTTAAAAAAGTAATTTCCTAATATTGACCTTTTTTAAGCCTCTAGGAAAAACTCTGAGTGATGGAAAGTGGGGAGCACTCTGTGAACATTTCTATTTTGGACATGATATCAGTTATGCTAAGAGGAACAGCGATATGATTTGCAGAAAGTTTAAGGGAATGTGAGGCTTGTGCTTGGTTCCCTTTACTCCACAGTTCTGGGTTCTGAGCACTTAATTCTGGACTTGGCTATTTTAGTGTTACCATGATTGCTTTATCGAAGACAGAGTTTGGAGAAGAGGTGTTTTTGTAAGACAGATGGTGCTCCCTTCCCAACTTCTTCATGGGAGGTAATTTTTTGTTGTTGTTGTTGTTGTTGTTTTGTTTTTCTGGTTTTTTGGTTTTTTTTTCCCGCTGCATGGACATGGCAGCATTGTAAAGACCACCTGTAGAACTCTGTTGGGACAGACTTCGCCTTTGTGGACTTTTCATCAGTACTCTATCTTAGCTTTTGGCATAGAACATTTCTGGAGAATTTTTCTTAAAATTAGCTATATGTTCTTTTAAAAATTTTTATTTATTTTTTTTAAATCTAATTCAGCCATCAGAAGTGTGGTTGCAAACCATATGATATCTGTAGCCGCCTTGTTTGGAACTGTAAAATATTGGGATGAACTTTAATATCCACACATAAGAGAGTAGTTGAGTGAACTAGGGCACTTGCAGAATCATGGAATATGCAGCTACAGAAATGAGTCAGAGAGAGAGAGAGAGAGATCTCTGTGAAGTAATAAGGAGTAAATTCCAGAATGTATGGCTAAGTGAAAAAGCCAAGTGCAAAAGAGTATCCGTAGTATGTTACCCTCCGTAAGAGAATGAAGAGGTTATAAGAAAACACATTTTCTGCTTATTTATGCAGAAGAGATTCAGAATGGATAAATCAAAAACAAAGGAGTTATCTATGGGGGGAAGGTTAGGAGTAGAAAGAAGGGAGAAAGGGGAACAGAATAGCAGGGGTGAGGAGGGAGGAATGGTTTGTTGAGTGTGTCTGTGTAACTCTGACTCTTACAACTATAGTATGGTTTCATGTATCAGCAAAATAAACTATTAAAAGCAATAGAGTTGGGCGCCTGAGTGGCTCAGTTGGTTAAGCGACTGCCTTCGGCTGAGGTCATGATCCTGGACTCCCAGGACTGAGTCCCACATCAGGCTCCCAGCTCCACAGGGAGTCTATTTCTCCCTCTGACCCTCCCCCTTCTCATGCTCTCTCTTGTTTTATCTGTATCCAAAAAATAAATAAAATCTTAAAAAAATAAATATAAGCGATAGGGTTAGGGAAGGAACCCACATGGACTAGAAGCACTAACAAATGAACCGAGCTGTACTCACTGAATAACATCATATCCTCGATGGGTTATCCTCTAATAAAAGTATCTCAGGAACATGGCTTCACCATCTGAAACTCCCGATGTGTCTATTAGAATTGACCAATGAAATAAAAATGCTGTAGACAATGAGATTTAGTGTTCTTACGGGTGGAAGAAGAAATATTTGGTTGAAATGAACCTTGGGGGCCTGGATTAGAAGCAGAAGTGTATCTACGTTTATATAGGTACAGACATAGCTGTGTGTATGTGCGCGGATTAATACACACCTGTATTTCCTTGCTCTCTAAGCTGACACATCCTGCCAATAGTGACACTGTCGCAGCAGTGAACATACCTGGCCCACATTCTTTGGCTTGTAAGCAAACTCTCACATAAAAAGAAGCAGGGCTCCTTGGATAAGTGGTGGGTCCCAAGGAGATGGAGCAGGGAGAATACGGGATGGGCTTGGAGCATCTCGTACCCGAAGATAAGGACATGTTTTTAAATAGATGGAAATATTGAAAAAACATGCTGGCCAGGCTCCAGGAGTGACACATGGCCAAAGCTGGTGTCATTTGAGCAAAAAAATCAAAAGGGATAATATTGGATGTTTTTAACGCCACGAGTAAAATATGTTTCCGTAAATACATACATACAGAAGAAGAAGGGACAAGTCTGCCCTGTTGCGGGTACAATGCACACGTGGATGATAACATCGCTTGGTGTGAACTTAAGGAGCAGTAGGATTCTCAGACCCAGAGTATCTTCCTGTCTTGCCCAAGATACCTGCCAACGGCGAAGCACAGGTAGTAGATGCACAGTGGCTAGTCTCAGTGTCTCCCTCGTCACCTTCACTGAGAGAGCAAGTAAACACGATCCGTAGTAAGACACACTGAGATGCAGAACTTCTTGCATTAAGAAGATGTTTCCTCATCGTTGTGATATTTCCATCAGACATGCATAAACTCACTCCATTCATAAGAAAACATCAAATTCAAATCGAGCGGCATTCTTTACAGTAACTGATCAGTGCTCCTCATGAGCGTGAAGGTCATGAAAGACAAGGACAGACTACAGAACTATTCCAGACCAGAAAAGACCGAGGAAAAACAATCAGTTAATTCAATATGGGATCCTGAATAAGATCCAGGAACAGAAAAAGGACAGTGGTGGAAAAGTTTGTCAAACTGGAAAAGGGTCTAAAGTTTAATAAATGATACTGTACCAATGTCCATTTCCTGTTCTTTTGTTTGTTTGTTTTCTTCTGTTTTGTTGTATTTCCTGAACTGTCATTTTTACAATGGTTATGGGAGACATTACTGTTAGGGGAAGCCAGTTGAGGGATATAAGGGAATTTTTGTACTAGTTCTGCAACTTTCTTATAAATCTAAAACTGGTTCAAAATAAAAAGTTTTCTAAAAACAGTTTCTCTTCATATCTTACCATGATGTAACACTTTTCATGGAAAGAGAAAATATACCTAAATGTGACAGAGATTGTCCATATGGGTGGAAATGTAGATGATTTTTCTTGCTGTGTCCAAGCTTTTATGTTCTTCAAAGTTTCTACCACAAGCGTGGATTACTTTATTATTGACAAACAACATCCTACTCTTAAAAATATGATAAAACTTTTTTTTTTTAATGTGTACTAAGTTTCCCTAGACACTGAAGTAGTATAATCTGTGCCTTCTTTCTGCCCTTTATCTGGAATGTTACTGAAATTATTCCTTTGGTTTTTGATAATCTAAGATTTATCATAAATATATGTCCATGAACATTATGGTTTCATGTGTCCTGGTTTTGAAATGTATAAATGTAAGATCATAGCATACTTACTCCTGTCTTCCTTTTTTTCCCTTGTTAAGAACCATCCCTCTGTGTTCTATTGGGACAGAGAGCTTTAGTTTGGTGACTTGCCCTCTTTTATTTCATTTTATAAATGTGGCCCGATGTATTTACTTATCTAGTTTACTGCTCCTGGATGTTCTCCTGGTTGTACAATGAGGCAAATTTAATTTTCCAGAGAGGATTGCATCAATGTCTTCTGACCCCCACTTCTTTCTCCAGTGCGTCTTGCCTCTTGTGCTCTCATCAAATCTAACTCTTGTCCCCTTGAATCTGGGCGAGCTTGTGACCACTTGCAACAAGCGTGGAGGAAGAGAGGCTGTGTGACTTGCAAGGCCGGTCCCTTGCATTCTAGAACAATGCGGCTTGGGCCTTATTTTCTAGAAACCTCAGACTTCTGTTTCTGAGCTCTCTCATGAGAACGTTGGTGATTCTACAGCCCCGAGGCTGTGAGAAAGCCCAGCTGTTTTGGAGACCTTGTCTGGGTGCCATGGTTTGCTGTCCTAATATTGGAAACATCCTAGTTCGGGGACCAGAAATATGAGAGGAGTCTTCAGGTTATTCCAATTGGCAGCGCTCAAGTCTTTTCAGCTGAAGTCCCAAAATCATGGCCTGATGACAAGCCAACCCTGCTTTATCTCAATTCTTGATCCATTGTATCTGTGGGCATGATAAAATGGTGGTTATTTTAGACAGTTAAGTTTGGAGTACTTTGTAACTTAAGCAGTAATGATTTCATTTTATGTTCATGTGTTTATTAGCTGATCAAGTTTTTTTTTTTTTTTTTTTTAAGATTTTATTTGCTTATTTGACAGCGACCCAAGTAGGCAGAGAGGTAGGCAGAGAGAGAGGAGGAAGCAGACTCCCCGCTGAGCACAGAGCCTGATGCAGGGCTCGATCCAGTGACCCTGGGATTATGTCCTGAGCTGAAGTCAGAGGCTTAGCCCACTGAGCCACTCAGGTGCCCCACAAGTTATCATTCTTGAACTCTTCTTTTTCTAGCTGACCGCAAACCTTCCTTTTCTCATAGTAGCTCTTCCAGGAACTCTCTGGACTTACAGTGACTGTAGAAGTAACTTCTATAACTGATAGTGACCCAGGGTCTTAAGCTACAAGAGCTGATCTCTGTACTGTCTCTCTTTCTGTCAAAATGATTCCAGTGACTAATTCTGTCACCTTGTATAAATTATTATTATTATCCCTTTTACAGTGAGGTGTTATTTTTATATTTTCAGTTTATTCCTCAGCTGTCTTCTTTGATTTAGTGGTGGAGCAGAAAGCACGGGGTGGAGTAGGAAACAGAAAGCAGGTCGTAGGACAACATACTTTGTTTATGAAACCTTAGCATAATCCTAGTCAGCTTCTCCCGTGGCTTCCACCAGGGACATCCCCTTTTCTGATGTAGACAACACAGGGTTTGGGGTTTTGTTTGTTTTCTTCCCCTCCTCCTCCCCCCAACCAAACGCATGACTTGGTTTCATATAAAGTACTCCCAATTCATTTCCCAGTTAGAATGTGGTTCCTAAACTTTCCCTATGGAGAAATTCTGGAGGCCCCCATATTCAGATTTAAGATGTCGCAAAGCCTCCCACACTCCCTATTAGAAAACATGAGCCCGGATAGTGAGCCTCTCTCCTCAAGAAGCAGCTGCTTCTGGACTTCCAGCAGCGTGAGGCCCAGGCCAGGATTTAACACTAGAAAATGCTGGAAACACTGCTCTCTACATTGGTTGTTCAAGAATGAGCAATGTTAATCAGCTATTTGGTACCACGGTTTATCAGGGCACTCATAGAGTCCAGTTAAAAAGGAGAAACACCATTCTAGGGATTTCCTACAGAAGGAATTTAATTGAGATAAGTATATAAACAGATAATGAAAAAGAAAACAAAAGAGGGATGAAGAATAACCCAAAGAGAAGCAGGGGCAAACAGATGCCACCTCTCTAAGGGCTACAGGGACCAAGGGAACAAGAAGGGACAACTATCACCTAGGGAGGAACTGGGGCTGGAACGCCCAGCATAGCGAGAGCTGAGACCACCAAAAGAAAGGTCATCTGATGAGACTGAGCCAGAGTACCAGTGAGGCTGGAGAAACCCTAGGAAGTGACGAGGGAAGGGAAGAAGTGCCCTGGACCCACCAACATGTCCCACCAGGATCTCCCATTGCTCAAATCTGCTGGAAATTGGGGAGCAAAGGAGCCTGGGAAATGTAGTTTCCATTGACACTCAACTGTAGCAGAGGACGGGCAGAAATGCAAATACTTCTGCAATTTTTGATGCTTGAACATATGACCTAATTGTCACCCCACCGGGTCTCCTGTGCATGAAAACACAGAGATACACTACCATTTTTAAAGATGTGGGATCACAAAGACTGTTTCCCCTCGTTTTAAATAAGTTGTGACATATTCCTGGTGGTTGGTATCTTCTAAGATGACCCCCAATGATCCTTGCCTCTGAAGGTTTGAACCCTTGGATAATCCTTTCCCCTGAGTGTGTGCTACTTGCTTCCAACAAGTAGAATGTGTCAGAAGTGATGGCATGTCACTTTTCATATTAGGTCACAAAAGGTTGTGGCTTCTGTCTTGGGCCTTGACTTACACTCTTCCTCATGCTTAGCCCCTCAGAAGAAAGCCATGACATAAGCTTTCCGGTTGGAATGCCCACAAGACGAGAAAAAACCAACAAGGACTTGAAGCCCTCAGTCTAACAACCCTTGAGGAACTGAGTCCTGCCAACAGCCATGTGCATGGGTTTGGAAGTGGACTGACCCCACACTGGACCTTGAGGTGATGGCAGTCTCAGCCACTCTTAAACGCAGCCTGTGGAAGAGCCAGAAGGCCCAGCATGGCTGAGCTCCAGTCCTGAAGCTGCCAAGTTGGGGGATAATTTGTGATGGGGCAATAGATAACAGATACATCCAGAAATGAACCAAACAAAGATAAGGGGAGAAGAGGGCATGGTCTTCCATGTCTACTATGGAGCATGTACATCATCCCCACTTAATCTTGACAGCCGAACTTGATATGCTGGTTCCATTTTCCAGACAAGGCAATTGAGGATAAGAAGGGAAAATATTTTGCTCAAGGTCACATAGGTTGCAAAAACGTATGACGTATGGCCACACCTGTGTTTTTATTTCCATCTCCCATGGTGTCCCAGGAATCACATTGACCAGCCCTCATGGTTGCTGTCATCTTGTTTGGGTTGGGCACAAAGAAGAAGAACAAATTGTTCAAAATCAAGTATCTTCTTGCTTTCTTAAAATCAAACGCATCTCTCAGAAATTCTCTCTCTTGCAGAGTGACGTAAATCACCCAAAAATAAAAAATGAGCAGGGCCTTGTTTCTGGTGTTCCTTAGTTAAAGACAAAGCTACAGAGTCCTTACGAAATTGGAGGCACAACTGAGCCAAGTCAAACAAACCTCCAAAGACACAGAGAGTTCTTAGGTCCTTGGGCTCCGAGGCCACTGGTATCATCGTGTAACAAAACAAGATGACCTGGGTGCATTACCTCTGTCTCTGTGTCTCAGTCTCCTAGCCTACAAAGTGGGATAATAATAGCGCCTACCTCATAAACTCCTTATGAAGATGAAATAAGGGAGTGCTCAGCCCACTGTGAACATTATAAGCTAATTAATGAAATGAGGCAGGAACTCCATTCCTCACCATCCAGCTCTAGTTTGGAGAGCAGGGAATGTGGGAAACAGGAACCTGGGTCTGATTCTGAGGCGCATTTCTGAGCTCCCACAGCGTGGCTCCTGATGATGGAGCCAGAGGACCGCTTGGCATTGCTGCCCGATGACGGGACACAGGGCGCCGGGGAGCCCAAGCTGAGCTCCTTCGAGACCAGGTCTCCCTGGAGCTTCCGTGGAGGCAGCAGGAGGGTGGAGGAGGGAGGCATCTCTGCATATTTCAACACAGACCACCTGGTGGACGAGAAAAAGTCCTTTTCACGGATGCGAAGTGGAGAGGAAAGAGAGACTGTGGGCAGCAGGTGGGCAGTAGAAAGGGGGTCTGCCAGAGAGAGATGGAAACTTACAGAATCAGCTGTTGGAGTGTCGCTTTCGTGAAGAACGTTCTAGAAGGCAGACACAAGGAGATTTAAATCAAGTTCAAAAAGTTAGATCTCAGCCCCTTAGTTAAAGCTTTCCATTCTTGTCCACGGACGAGCACCCCTACAGGTCCTGTGACTTCAACTCCCAACCAGGCCTTCCTATCTAGGGCTTCCATCAGTCCTGTGTCCGCTGGGACTGGGGGGCAGAGGGCTGGCTGCGGGGTCTGTTCTCCTGCCATGCTGGGGGGGTAGGAAGGAGGCCCCTGATGCCTAGAGTTTCTATGTTCCAGAAGGGCGCCCACTGCCTGCACTGTTCCCTCCGTGGAGAAAGCAAGAAAGCTGACTTGAACAGGGAGAAGAAACATTTTCTGTGTGGGTGTCAGCTGGGAACGCCAGCCTCCCAGCACTTGGGAACACTGGCTGATCCTCCCACAGGGAGAGAAGCAGCCATTGTTCTCCGTTCATTGCCAGGCAACCCCGACGAGGTCCCTGGGGTCACGGGCTACACAGCCCAGCCGCGTCCTGGTCCGCAGGGCCCGGCTCATGGCGTGCCCGGCCCTGTCTGCTGACAGTCGTGCTCCAGGCTCACCGCCTGCCGGCCCAGGGCCGCAGCCCGCTCTGGAAGTGGGAGATGATGAGGGAGCAAAAAGCATGAAGGAAGTGAAGGGTGAACCTCACCTATCTGTCTGAAGGGTGTTCGAGGCTTCTTCACAGAATTTGGAAGGTCGCGATGAAAACACCAGCAGACGAGAAACAACACAGAAATATCCGTGGCAGGTACAGATCGGCGGAGTGAGGGACTGAACTCGGCCCAGAAGCATGGCGGGTGAGGCAGGACCCTCCAGGTAGGAACGCAGCGGGAGCCAACCCGCGTTCCTCCCTGCGCAGGCGCAGCGCGTGTCCGAGGTGGGGGGAGGGGCGGGGCGTGTGCTGGTCCCCGTGGAGCCGCGGACACCCCAGGAGGAAGCAAAACACCCCGCCGGGGGCATTTGCTAATTCCCATTGGTAAATCGTGCTGCTCTGGCTGCCTTCAGGCTCCCAGGGAGACACCCAACGCTGAGCAGAAGAAAGGAAAGGAAGGATTCCAAGCGCCACGCGGGTCGTCCTTGGGAGGCCTGAGAGAGCGAAGACGTCAAGGGCAGAATAGAATTGGCCGCGCGGCCACGCACCGACCACCGAACTCTTCGGCGCCTGCGCAGACGACCAGCTGCTTCCGGGCCCCAGTCCCTTCTTCAGCCGCCAGAAGGGACTAAGCTTTGGAGAGACCCCCCCCCCCCCCCCCCCCCCCCATTATACTTATTTATTTATTTATTTGAGACAGAGAGAGAGCGCGCGAGAGCACAAGCAGGGGCAGGAGCAGAGGGAGAGGGAAGCAGGCGCCATGCTGTGCAAGGAGCCTGACGTGGGACTCGATCCCACGACCCCGAGATCATGACCGGAGCCGAAACCAAGACTCGCTTAGCAAGGCTGAGCCACCCAGGCGCCCCTGAATGCTACCTTTTAACAGCCTCCTGCGTTTTTCTTTTCTCTGTTGAGGTTGCTCAGACACCCTGTCAGGGTGAGTTCTGCATATCCAGGGAGGCACGTTGAGCCCCAACAGAGCAGGCAGAACGTGGGGCGTGCCTGTCTTGGGCGTCGCAGCTCAGTGTGAAAGGCCCACCCGGGCCACCCGGCTGCTGCTTCCGAAGGCGGGAGAGTCCTGCTGGGAGGGGAGCAGGGGTCCTCCAGGGCCACGGGTCTACCTGACTCTCTCCTCCAGGAGCGTCCTGCGGCCATCGGCGGGGCTGCCACCAGAAACAGGGAGTGAACCCGCTTAGTGTAACCCGGTTACCTCGGCCCTGCCAGCAAACCCCTGAGGGGAATCCCAGCCCCCTCTCCTACTTTTGCTTTCCCACACTTGGAGATAGACAGATGCATCCATACACGATAGGTACATAGATCTCTACCGACATCGTTTTGCGCATGTTATTAGCCTTTACCAAGAACAGTGTGCTTTTTTTTTTTTAAGATTTGTTTGAGAGAGATGATTTATTTATTTGAGAGATTTATAAGATTTACATATTTGATTTATGAGATATATATTTATTTGAGAGATTAATGAGATTTAGTTATTTAGCTATTTTTAGACTTGTCTGCCCATGTGTATGCAGGCAAGTGCGGTGGAGAGGCAGAAGGAGAGGGAGAGTCTCCTACAAGGGGTTCGATCCCACGACCCTGAGATCACGACTAGAGTGGAAATCCAGAGTCGCTTAAGAGACTGCAACCCCTGGTGCCCCAGAACAATGTCCTTTTTTCTTCGACACCTCGTTTGATTCGTTCTCAAAACTCTAGAAGGTGCTGTTCCATTTCACAGATAAAAAGTCTCATCCTCAGGGACGGCAGGTGACTTAACCTTGGTCAGACCCTCAGTAAATGGCCCAGTGGAACATCGACCCAAGTAATTCAGCTCCAGATTCCCCTGCCTTTCCAGAAGGTCTCCCTGCACATCCGCTGTGTGTAGATGGATTTGTGTGTGTGCACAAGCACCAACCACTCTGTGTAGACTTGTTATATAGACAAAACCGTACCTTGACTGAAGAAAAAAAGAGCGATTAGGAGACAGGGTGGGGAAATGGGTAGAGTGTGTTTTCTGACTCCCATGAGGAGGGCAGCAAAAGGCAGGTAACCCGAGAAACTGCCTTCCTGCCTTCATGCATGGTCTTTTACTCCCTCGCCACAGGCTGGGATTTGGGAGATTTTTTCCTATTACGATATACTATCCATAACTCTCACTACAGAAGTGGTGTTGAAAGTTAAACAACCTTATCTGTGTTGTTCTTTTGAGCTTCAAATAGCCCATACATGTGATCTTTTTTCATTCTCATAGTCACTTAAGCTAAATATTCCCTCCATTTTACAGATGAAGAAACTGAGGCTCAAAATGACTAACTTGGCTAAGGCCATATTGTTTCTAAGGCAAAGAACCTGAGTCCATCCTGAGAGTGACTGGTTGTGGTTCACGTTCCACAACCCCAGCAGAACAGGAGGGCATTTACCATTGTGCTGAAAATCAGGGTTCATGGCTCTAGAATTGTTTCGTGTGCCCACCAACAGGGGACGGGTTACAGAACCAGGATGCATCAACACAGTGCTATTGCGTAGGACAGTATACAGAAGGCTCCCCGTTTGCACATCTGGAAAGTTCTCCAAGACAATCGTCATGGAAAAGAATAGTGTCTACAGCCTGCCGTCTTTTGCCAGTGAAGGCAGGGGCTCGGCTCCCATCTGTAAGGACTAACGATGTGCAGATGCTTAAGAAAAGGAATGATTACCTAGTGGAGTCATCCAGCAGATGACTGGATTCTCGATAAATACCTTGTGATATTGGTTTGTTTGAACGCTCTGAATGTATTACTTATTCAAGACATGAGACACATTTGTACTAAAGAGAGCTTCCCTTCAATAATGTTTTCTCCCCCTTTATTCTCCTTATCCCTAAGGCACATGTGTACACACAAAGAAATAGACGCAGGGTAGGTTTCCAATAGGAAAACTTTTGCAGGTGCAGAATCGATCAGTGATGTCAGAACGCTGGCATCTGTCCATTTGTGTCAGAGAACTGACGAGTTTGTCAGACACCTTGGACCCAGACATCTTTGCAGGGAGAAGCTTTTGAAACCTAAGGAAAGCGTAGAAACCAAAGTAAATGTAGTTAGGAACTTCTTTCTCGGCCACCCTCAACACGTGCAGAAAAACTTACAGCCTCATTTCTAATATCAGCCCTTCTCAGTTCCTCGCAGAGAGAATCCCCAGGGTCAGAGGACCCAGGCTCCCAGGGAAGATACTGTCATTTTGTTCTTGAGTTTGGGTTGCCAGATTTGGCAAATAAAAACGGAAGATACTTTGTTAAGTCTGAATTTCAGATAATTCGCAATTTGGGGTTCAGTACAGTATGTTTCATGCTATATTTTGGAGCATATTTAGTCGAAAACAGTTATTTGTTGCTTATTTGACATTCAAAATTAACTGATCACCCTCTATTTTATTACTTTATTTTTTAAAAAGAGTTTATGTATTTTAGAGAGCAAGCAAGTGGGGACAGGGCAGGGGGCAAGGGAAAGGCAAAGAATTTCTGCACTGAGCGCTGACCTGCGATCATGACCTGAGCCAGAACCAGGAGTCGGACACTCGACTGATTGAGCCACCCAGGCACTCTGGGCATCCTGTATTTTATCTGGCAACCCTATATCGACAGGTCCCATCCAGAGGACGTTGATTAAGTGCTCTTGAACACGCTAGCCCCAAAGGACAAGGAGTACCTAGCCCAGGGCTCCTGATAGAACTTTCTGGCACAACAGAAGTGTTCTGTATCTTTATTACCCCAAACAGTCACCATTGACAACTTGAAATGTACTTTGTGCAACTGAGGCCTGAATTTTTCACTTAATTATTTATTTAAATTTAAACTGTCACCGGTGGCTCCTGGCTACTGTATTGGACAGAGCAGCTTTAGAACCAGTTGTGCGTCTCCCTCCAAACTGGACTTGAAGACGAGTGGTGGCTAACGTGGCACGTAACCCAGGAGTCAGCTCTCGAGTCCCTGCAGCTTAGTGATCGGTGCATTTCTGTGCAGTTATAAGTTTTGTTGTTGACACATTCGTTCTGAGTATTTACTGAAGCTCTGTTACAGGGGGAGGAGATAGGGCTGGGGTATAGAGACGAAGAGGGTAGAATTCTTCAACAAACACCCTGGAGATGAGTGTGTTCCCGGAGTAATCCCGGCATTAGAATGTAAAAACCAGTGAGCTGGCCTTCTGTGCAGAGCAGACAGTGTGAGCGGATGAAAAAACATTGATTTTGTCACACCCACCAGCTGTGAGAGTCTTTTCTTGCTAAGCAAACATTTGGTAACCACAGACCCGGTAGCATATTAAAGAGGGCTCTTATGCATGATACCAGCCAGCAGAGAACAGGCCCTTAAAAGAATTAATGGCTTCCTGAGGGTTATCATGAGACATCAAGTCTGGAGAGGTGAGTGCACGGAGCCGGGAAAAGGTAAAGTGCGAAGGCAAGGGGCCACACTTCCCCATTTCCTCGCATGCCTGGTGGCTTCGGAGGCAGGCAGGCGAGGTCCGGACAATGGTCAGTGGTGGATCTTTCCACGGAAGTTCAGCTGACCGTGTGCGGGGCTCAGAGAAGGCTTTCCGGGCTACAGCATCCATTCCCTGTTCATGTGGCAGAGTTGAGTGGCTGCCTTTGTTGGATGCTGGGAAGTCACAGTGAGTAGACAGACCGGGTCCCCCTACCTCATGGAGCAAAGGGTATAATGAGGAGAGGCACATGACAAGGGATCGGATCAATAAAATCTTGGGCTGTATTTTAAAGGATCTAAATAAGGAGATTGATAGAGAGTGATCTGAGGTGAGAAATGAACGGAAGGAGGTTACTTTTTAATTTTCCTTCTTATATTTTAAGTTACACACTTAATACATGCTCTTTTTAACACTTTACACTCAGGTGTTTCTAAAGGTTAACCAGCTCTCCTCATATAACCTCATATCTTGGGGTTTTTCTTTCTAGATGGCAGATACCCTCTTCAAGTGTCTAATTTTTTTTTTCCTGTTTG
Source organism: Mustela nigripes (assembly GCF_022355385.1). NCBI lineage: Eukaryota > Metazoa > Chordata > Mammalia > Carnivora > Mustelidae > Mustela > Mustela nigripes. Next base: position 24,136,458 of record NC_081561.1, on the reverse strand, counting down.
GTTTACTCCTTTACTTATCTAGTACTAATTTGTCGTATGAAAGGCCAAGTGTTTAATAATACATTTTAATAGATATTGCCAGGAGAATTTTTCAAAAGCTTATAAGCAAGTGGCAAACCTTCCTTATCCTTAGTAGTCCCGTGTATTGCTAGTTTTGGTCTTGTGTTTTAATACTTTTGTTACTGTTATATACAAAACTGAACTACGAGAAAGGTTAACTGTTTTTTTTTTCCCCCTCATAGGCATTGACCATTTGAATTCAGCAAAAGATACAAAATCCCCTGTTTAGTCATTTTTGTCTATTATATTGTGTCTTAAATTTCCTTTTGGCCTATGCGGTTTATGTCCTTTCTTATAAGGTTGTGCGTTTCCTGTCTTGCTTGATAACAATACCTCCCCCTCAAAACACACCCACGTGCAGAACTGAGGTTAAAGTGTTTCCTGAAATTTCATCTTATGTCTGGGTTTTGTATTCAGATCTATAATCTGTCTGGGTAGCTCCATTTCAGACGGGCCTGTCTGAAGAAGAACTGAGGCCTGAAAGGGGAGAAGGAGCTTGCCAGAAGACACATCAGAGAACAGGTTATTTCAGAGAAAAAGAGCCAATGAAAGTGTCTTGAAGCTTCAAAGAGCTTGGCAGGAGGAAAAGAGACCAGTGTGGCTGGAACAGAGAGATGGAGGTGAAATCCGGGAGGTGGTGGGCAGAGGCCAGAGGTGGTCATGGGGGGCCCCTCAGGTCATGGTAGAGAAGTGTGGAGGATGCATCAAGGCATATGTTGGGGTGCAGGTGACATGACCTACAGATAGTTTGGATTTGTAGAGATAAAGGGATGGAAGCAAGGCTTACTCTTAAAATTTTGGCTGGAGTGAATGGATTTAAGGCTGTGTCACTTCCTGAGTTGGAAGGACAGGAGGAAATAACAAGCTTAAGGTTCACAGGGTCAGTTCCTGTGTCTTAGACATCCTCCGCGTGAGATGAGAGTTCCAAGGGAAGGCGTTAAGGAGAAGTATGTATACACATATATATACACGCATCTGCACCTCAGCGGAGAGATCCGGGCTAGAGATGTAAACGTGGAAGTTTACCAGCTAGCCTTTGAAACTGCACTCTTGATGAGATCATCAAAAGAATAGGAACTGGTACCAAGCTCCAAGGTTCTCACATTTAGAGCACATGATTGTCCAACCTCATTGAGATCAATCGTTAAAGCAAAGAGAACTTGTCGCGGTGTCAAGTCTAGCCCAGTCCTTCCGGCTATGGCTATTGGCAAAGGTAGGAGGGCATGGACTTCCTCACCTGCCTGGTGTTCCTGATGATGAGGAATGTGCTCAAGGTTGAAGCTTCAGCTGGCAGACAAACAGACATTAGCACACTTGCTTCTTTCACAAGGAGCCCCAACTCTAGTGATGTGCATTAGTCCTAAGTCCTAAGAGATGCTGGTTCCATTGCTCTGCCCAGGGCGATGAAATGAATAGCTGTGATGGAATGCAGTCCAGTGAAATTCTGATATTTTTAAAGAGGGTTACACCATCCCATGCCTGCAACATCACTTTATTTTCAAGTTTTGCATGTCATTGTCTACATATATGGCCTAATTCTCAATTTCAGTATGCATGGCGAATCCTCAGTTAAATTCCTAACATCGTCTAATAATACACATGCATTATATTTAACAGGAATATTTACATTTATAATTATAACTTAGGATCAAAAGATGACAAACCCTTAGATGGTAATGTAATTGACTCGAGAATACACACAATTTTTTAGAACTAATTATAAAATATCTCAGCCTCATAAAAAAAGAGTTCCAATGATACATAAAAAACTGGTAAGAGACTGGATGGTGGACAGAGGAAAGGAAGACTGCATAGATGATTTCAAAATATAGAAAGAGATATTCTAATTGGTGATATTGTGTCATACTGATCTGCTTTGTTGGGAATGCCCTACATAACCAAATAATGATTCCATCTTAGCCTCACGCCTCAGTAAATCCCTGAGATCAACTTCTGTCCCTGGTGTCCAGCTGCTGTCAGTAATTGGAAGGCCAGGGTTTACCATTCTCATGAACTCGTCCCAGCTGAAATGGTCCTCCCCGGGACCCTTGAGGCATGGTGGATGGAGACCTGCTCAACGTCTGGAAACCAACTGAAGCTACTGAGAATTTATTGCTCACTAGAGAATTTTCCAAAGATGTAACTAGGGCTTTTGGATATAAACAGTGATGTTTCAAAGTAGAAGTAAAAGAGGCATGTTGGAGAGGGGGAGCTAGAATGGATCTGTGAGGAATGTCCTCCAGAAAGCCTTTTGGCAGGAGCTCTTAGGTAAGAGCTGGTCACTTGGCACCTTCGGTGTTTCTTTGATGCTCTCCAAACAAGACACTTCCATAAATTAGATTTTCAGAAGGGATTTTCTACTGGAAAGAGATGTTATTAGCAACCTGTTAGTCTGGTGTCTAATTAACGTCTCTTCTGCTAATAAACCAACCTTCTAGAACAATGTGCTTCCTGATGGCCCAGCCACAGACTCAGCTCAACATTTACACAAGGCCCCATTTCCAAGTATTTACCATAAGGTGGGGTCTGTGCTCACTATTAACAATTTAACGAGATGAGGTCTTTGACTTTAAGGAGGTCTTGCTGAAGATGAAACAAGCAAAATTAACACAATGTATTATTACTCACCAATCAAATACAAAGTTTTGTTATTAGCATGCAGAGGAGAGAATTCAAAGTCCAATCTCTAACTCCTTCTTCATTCACCACAGGAAATTAGTTTACCAAATCAGGTAGCTCATTACCAAACCATCTCCTGATTTGTCCCCTTGTTTCGAAAGTGTATGTACTTTCCCCCTGGGTCTACCGCGCTAACACGGGGCCAAGATTCACCTTCCTTGCTCCCTTGATGTCGATTCCAAGGAGAGCACCTCTCCTCCTTCCCTTAAATTCCTCAGTTTAGGATGCTTGGTAACATTCTGGTATGTGGACAAAGTTAATCCATTATGTCTTGAGTTTCTACTGGTTTCATTGTTCTGACAATAATCTCTTAGGGCTTCCTGGCCTTGGGACTTAGACAAATTGTTTATGCTCTGTCCTCGTTTCCTCCTCTTTAAAATCAAGATAGGGATAGCACTTATCGCTAGGCCGCTGGGTTTAATGAATTTTCTAGAAGCATGTAATGCTTAGTAAGTGTTAGCCATTACCCTTGAGTGCCCGTGCTCTAGTTTCAGAACCCACACTGCTGAGCCTACGCATTTCATCAGGAGGTGAGCTAAGGAGAACACGGAGTAATGGAAGCAGGGGGAGGTTGACCACCAAGCCCAAGGTCACATGCCTAGTCAGTGCTGGAGCGGGGTCCAAAGCAAGCTGGAAGTTAATGAGGAGGATTGCTAGGCCCATATAAAGCAACTGGATCTAAGGATCCAAGTTCTCCAGCATACCAGAAATTCTGGGTGGGAAGATCCCCGTCCCCTGAGCGGACCTCTCCGGAACGCTGCCAGGCCGGACCTCCCCGAGTGAAGATTCTCAGTCCTACCCATTAGAATCGTTAGCAGCTCCTCTGGAAATTCTACCGTGTGCTTATCAAGGTGCTTACTTCTTTTCCCACCACTTTGCCTTCACCAAACTCCCAGACACTAGCCACTTTCCCCATCCCCCGCAGGTGACAGCTAGGCCAAGGGAGGGGAGGCGGGGCTGGGGGAAAGGGGGAAGCGGGAGGGGTGGAGGGGCCGGTGGGCGGGGAGAGGGTGGAGGCTGCCTCTGGACCACTCCGCGAGCTTCAACATTAGGGAAGTGGGAGGCGCGTCCGCGGGAACAGACTTCAGTTTAGATGACCTCTCCAGCGCACACGTCCTCTTTGAATGCTCCAAGCGAACGATCCCGGAAAATGCTTCAGTGGGAGCTCAAGGGCCTTTTGGGGAAAGAGGTGGTTCTTACTTGGGTCGCCCGAGTACCAGCGCGCAGAGGCGTGGGCAAACCATGGCCCACTCATTCTCCAAAGCGTAAACCGAGTCATCCTGAAGAAACACTTGGGTGAGACTCGACCCTAGAAAATAAGATCGTAGGAATTTTTCCATGGTCCCAGATTGCCACTTCTGGGGCTGGAGCAGCTAAGTTGCCAGACCTTTAGTAGCAACAGCTTTGGGGAGGCCTGTGGCCATAGTTATTTATTTTTTTTTTAAGATTTTATTTTTCTTTCTTTCTTTATTTGACAGAGAGAGATCACAAGTAGGCAGAGAGGCAGGCAGAGAGAGAGAGAGAGAGGAGGAAGCAGGCTCCCTGCTGAGCACAGAGCCCAATGCCAGACTCAATCCCAGGACCCTGAGATCATGACCTGAGCCAAAGGCAGCGGCTCAACCCACTGAGCCACCCAGGCGCCCCCATAGTTTTTTGTTTTGTTTGGTTTTGGTTGCCTTAGGAATCTAGGCATTTGAGCCTCTTGAAATGTATTAATTCCAGCTCGTTGAATGTCAAGCAGTAATCTAGGTTAAGGGCTTTTAAGTGGTTTAATTGGCACAAAAACCTAAGGGTAACACCATCAATCTACCTCCAATTTACGGATGACAAAATTAGAAAGTAGCCCCAAATACAACTAATTTGTAAACGGGAAAAAGCTGTAATTCGAATTTGAATTCAGTCAACCCCTTATATCACCGCAGGGAAATCCATTTTCCAGAGGCCCCTTTTCATGCCTAAGTTTCAGGTGATACTTTGAAAACCAAGGGAAAAGAGCCTAACTCCTTTACGGGATTAGTCTAGACCGGTTGCTTGCCGCTTAAGACGAAGCATCTAAGATGGTTTGGCCAGGGAGGTTCCCGTATTACTCAGTTAAGTTTGCCTTCGGTAACATCCGAGTTGAGTCCGCAAGACAAAATTCAAATACCGGCAGATTTCTACAATTAAGTTGTTTTAAGTTGGGCCTTACTCGACCTGCCGGGTATGCATGGCTTAGGAGAGTCATTAGACATATGCAATGGTTAGATCCTTATCAGTTTGCAGTTTCCCATTAATGATTGACACTTACACCCTAAGCAAGTCTCCGAGATCTTGAAGCCTCGATATCTTTTCAGAAAAAGTTGACTTAAAAAAAAAAAAAAAAAAAAAAAAAAGAAAAAGTTGACTTACCTTTGCCTATTTCCCCCTTACTCTAAAGTAGTGTTAGCTCTTTTTTTGAACTGGTGGGGGCTCTGAAAAGAGCCTTTGGGTTTGAAAACGCTTCCGGAAACTAAGACGCTTGTCAGTTCACTTGCCCTTGGCCTTGTGGTGGCTCTCGGTCTTCTTGGGCAGCAGC
>NC_081561.1:24054139-24126165 GCF_022355385.1 Mustela nigripes | reverse complement strand
TCTCCTCCTCCTCCTCCTCCTCCTCCTCCTCCTCCTCCTCTTCCTCCTTCTTTTTCCCTCTTAACTGATCAACAAATCTGTGGCCCTGGTTTTGTTATAGGAAAGATGTTATGGTTCGAAGCTGATAATTCTTAAAACATCTTTGGTGCAAAAAGGGGATTTTATGAAAGCACGGGGACAGGACCCGGGGACAGGACCCGTGGGCAGAAAGAGCAGCAATGGGGTCATGACTTGCACAATGATTGAGAATATTTTGTTTTATGAATACAAACAATTTTGAGCAAGTTGTCCACTCTGCCTCATCAGGAAATTAATAACTTATAAGGCAAACTTAAATTTTAAATGTCTTATATAAAGACTAAAAAACACAACTTAAGCACAACTTAAAGCAAAAAAAAACTAGGAGCTAGAGAGTATCAAGCTAAGTGATATAGGTCAGTCAGGGAAAGACAGTTATCATAGATTTCACCCATAGGTGGAATTTAAGAAACAAAACAAAGAATCATAGGTGAAAAACAGAGAGGAAAGCCTCTTAACTCTAGAGAACAAACAGATGGTTACCAGAGGGGAGGTGGGCAGGGGACTGGGTTAAATAGGTGATGGGGATTAAGGAGGGCATGGGCTGTGATGAGCACTGGGTGATATAGGGAAGTGTTGAGTCTCTATATTACATACCTGAAACTAATATAACACGTATGCTAATTAACTGGAATTTAAATAAAAACTAAAAGAAAAGAAAGAGAACCTCGCATCAAAATAAAACTTCACTTGACGTTTTAAATGTGTTTCCTCTTTAAATTGTAACCCAGAGAAAACAAGAAAGTTTAACTGTGAATTTAATTAGTGGCGTTAGTTAACAGGTTATAGGCTTAGAAACAAAAGAGAACATCTCTATTATTTTTGAACAACTTAAATTTTTTAGTTCATGATATGTAGGGTTTTGTTTTTTTAAGATTTTATTTATTTATTGGACAGACAAAGACGACAAGTACCCAGAGAGGCAGGCAGAGAAAGAGAGAGGGAAGCAGGCTCCCTGCCTAGCAGAGAGCTCGATGCGGGGCTCGATCCCAGGACACTGAGATCGTGACCTGAGCCAAAGGCAGAGGCTTAACCCACTGGGCCACCCAGGTGCCCCATATGTAGGTTTTTTTTTTTTTTTTTTAAGGTTTTTAAAATTTATTTCAAATAGAGAGCGATCACAAGTAAGCAGAGCAGCAAGCAGAGAGGGGGAAGCAGGGTCCCCACTGAGCAGAGAGCCCGATGCGGAGCTCTATCTCAGGACCCTGAGGTCATGACCTAAGCTGTAGGCAGAGGTTTAACTCACTGAGCCACCCAGGTGCCCCAGATCGTATCATTTTTAAAACAGCTGATGTTTATAACATTGCATCCAATCACAAAAACTCAGTGCGTCAGCTTAAGTGGTGAATTCATAATCTATAGATAAACCTGAGAATTTTCATGACTATTCAATTGAGTACATTAATGCCCAATCTTCAGATACCTAGACAATTTCTAAATCAGAGGGTGCAAAATATGCATCCCTAAAAAAATTTGACCTATGCAAGGCTCATATTTTTACACAGTTTAGAATGATGCTAGATAGACAAGTTAGAGAACATGTAGATGTCTTAGGAGAACGGAATTAGATAGGTTTGGTTTTGCCACTTTAAATCTGTGGAAGCAAATGTAATGAGTGCGCTTGGCCTAGAGGCCCTGGGCAGACTGGTATTGCTCCCAGTTTCCTCAGGCCAATGAGGGAACAAATCGCCTGCTTCTTTTAAGGGCTGTTGTTAACACATACAGTTCTGATCCTGTTAATTATTATAACTTCAGAGAAACACAGATATACATACAAGACAGTGGCTATGTTTAGTCTGTTCATTTATTAGGAAGTTGTTACAGTTTGTTAATGTAGTAAATTCAGTTTAATATGTGTTATCTTCTTGATGCTGATTAAATATTCTTTACAAGTAAAGTCATAGGCTTTGAATATATCGTTCTATGAATTTATCATTTTGTTTATCTGAGGTTGGTTTGTGTATATCTAAACATAAGCACAGAATGGCTTACTGGGATTGGTTAAAAAACAAAAAACACTCTTAGGAAGAGAAAAATTCAGGATTCACATGGAACTTTTGATATATTTTTGTGCCTTGCCAAGCTTGAAATCATTTCTTCTTCTTCATTTTTTTTTAAAGATTTTATTTATTTTTTTGACAGAGAAAGAGATCACAAGTAGACAGTGAGGCAGACAGAGAGAGAGGGGGAATCAGGCTCCCTGCTGAGCAGAAAGCCCGATGCGGGGCTCGATTCCAGGACCCTAGCACTCTAGTACCCCAGGACCCCGGGATCATGACCTGAGCTGAAGGCAGAGGCTTTAACCCACTGAGCCACCCAGGCGCCCCTTGAAATCATTTCTAACAAGTGCTTGACCTCACCTCAAAGAATTTGCTGTGATCTCTTTATGATGTTTTACATTTCACTCTAAAATATGACTGCAACCATTTTCTTGTTTTTATATAGCTATGATTTATATTTACATATTAATATAATAACCAGCTTTCTCTGACATATTTTTTTAAATATTTTATTTACTTATTTGAGAGAGAGACAGTGAGAGAGAACATGAGTGAGGAGAAGGTCAGAGAGAGAAGCAGACTCCCCGTGGAGCTGGGAGACCGATGCGGAACTCGATCCCGGGACTCCGGGATCATGACCTGAGCCGAAGGTAGTTGTCCAACCAACTGAGCCACCCAGGCGTCCCACTGACATATTTTTTTATCATATCCTAGATTCAGGTCTAAGTACAAAATAGTGAAACCGTTAAGATATCTTTTATACCAAAAAATATTCCTGAGCCTTCCTTGATAGCCATGGCGAGCCAACAATTTATTCCCACAATCTAAGAAAAGGAGGAATGATTAAATTTATCAGGTATATTTCATATTTTTCAAATATTGATTGTCAAATCACGGTACAGTCTGCTTTTTATGTAATTCTTAAATTTTCCAATCTAAATCCAGCTTTCCAACTTCCTTCTGATAAGAGTTAATCCCATAACTTAAAAAAAATGAAATTCAATTAATTAACATATAATGTATTATTCGTTTCAGAGGGAGAGGTCAGTGATTCATCAGTCTTATATAACACCCGGTACTCAACCCATCACGTGCCCTCTCTAATGTCCATCACCCAGTCACCCCCCTCCACATACTCCCTTCTCCTCCAGCAACCCTCAGTTTCTTTCCTGTAATTAAGAGTCTCTTGTGGCTTATCTCCCTCTCTGGTTTCGTTTTGTTTCATTTTTTTCCTCTCTTCCCCTTTGATCCTCTGTTTTGTTTCTTAAATTCCACATATGTGAAATCATATGATAATTGTCTTTCTCTGATTGACTTATTTCGCTCAGCATAAAACCCTCTAGTTCCATCCACCATGTTGCAAATTAAATCCCATAACTTTTTAACAACTCTTCTCACACTAAGCTTGTTTTAGCCAGTTTGTCTGACGTTCCTCCCTAATTAAAACCTTGCCATATTATTTGGTAATTAATTGTCCCTGAAGAATAATCCAAGTAGATTTTACCGTTATGTTTTCACTTTATTCTCTATAACCAATAACTCAGTCTACAGGTCAGATCTGAGAATGGCACTTCGCTCACAGCTCAAGAGTTGACATATTTACTTAAAATAGATATATCTGGTGGTTGTTCATTTGCTTTCACTTGTATGAAAACAAACGGGATTTCTAACTTGTGCAGACGGCTCAGTCAATATTGGGGCAGAAGCTGGGGATGGGTAAGTACTCAGGAAAAGCAACCAAAGTAAAATTGAGTAGTTAAAATTAAACCTAATGCTAAAGAAAATACCAAAATTGCAATGCAAAAAAGAGCCTTTCAAGGATTCCTCACCATTAGCACTATACCAATTGTCTAGTCTGATTTCTAAAAATAAAATCAAGTATAGCCAGCCCTTCGATAAAAATTGACTACCACAAATCTCTCATACCGCTTCTGTGGCTCAGCCATCTCCAGACTTTATAATCATGTAAATAAAAATAACTCCAGTGATTAACACCAACCAGTTCAAATTTTACAAATACGTTGATTAGCCCAAAGACTGGACAAGTGATTGACCCTTGTGTTATCTGTAATTAATGTGAATTTCAAAACTATAAAGCTGAGGCAGGGCCTCAAACCATACCTCAAGAACCACGTGAACAAATCAATTTCATGCTATTGTTAAAACAGGGTTTTTTTTTCCCCACCTGGTAATACCTTTACTACTTGTAAATGATAGAACTGAGATCATAGGTAAAATACTTTCAAAAATCTGTACAAAAGTATTCTTATTGGACAGATCATGTCAGTCAGTATCATCTGCTACCTGTTAAGAGGATAATACAAGACACTCTAAAATTTGCCCAAAATAACTTAAATTTACAGTGCCCGTATTTTACTCCTTATCCTAATAATCATGATAATGTGTCCCTACCTAAAGATTCTCGTAACTTCTCATCATTTGAAATTGTACCAAAAGATCCATGGGACTTGGTTTTTGACATGTTTTGCTTTAGGGCCTTCTGGTATTGTCAGATATTATCAATAACTGTTCCCCACACTAGCATAATTGAACAAATGGAAGCTACATTTGTGGGAAGATGTCACCAGACACACTTCTGTAAATTATATGATTAAAGACTTCAAGAAGTGTCAGCTATAGGATGTGAGGGTGATTGAATTGTGACATCTGTCACTTGCACTGATCCCCACGGTTAATCTGGCTGATCTGGCTGGTTGGCGGGTGTCCCCTTCCTCCCTCACTGTTCCATGTGCATCCCTCCTGGAAGCTGTGTGCTCCATGAAGGAGAATGATTCGTGGATAGAGGAGGACCATTCTCTGGTCAAGGGTATAGGAGTAGTTGTGCTCCCTCTTGGAACCTCCAAACAAGCTCTCAAGGTCCATTTGTAGGAGAACGTAGGGTAGTCAATCTTCCAAGACTCCAGACACATCCAAATGAGGCCCTGTATGTGGCAGTCTAAAAAAGAAAAGAAAAGTCAACTTCGTAGCAATGATGGAAAGGCCATTTCCAGTCCTTTCAACTAAAAATATTGCTTTTACATTCCAGGACAGATGGATATTTGCTTCTCACTGCAAGCACATTTTTAGAATCTCACCACTTGGATACACATTCTCTTTGGAAATACAATCTTGAGACTCATTGAAAGTTCTCCAGAATTCTGGAAGTAGGAATCTTTCTCCTAAGGTTCTATGGATCAAGATGAGAACTAGAGTAGAATATCATTCCTTCTTTTTCCTTCTGTGTTGCTGTTTTGTCTTTTTCTCCATTATCAGTCTTTCCAATGATTAGATTTTGGATTTCATCTTCTCCAGTATTAAATGAAATGAAATGAAATAAAATGAAGTGAAATGAAATAAAATGAAGTGAAATGAAATAAAATAAATTCTTCAGAGCCTAGACCTCTACACCTTGACTAAATTTCCTAAACAAGAAGGGTTGCTGCATGGTTTATTTCTGACCATGGCTCAAATTACAATTGAAACAATAATTAGGAAAAATGATACTTGTTTAACTAAAATACATCAAAATGATCTTTGAGAACTATTCTTCTACATAAGACATGTCAAATAAGTACCTGGAGACTATATGGACTTATTATATTTGTGATTGCCCTCACAAGTTTTTTGACCCATGTGGGGGAGTTGAGAAAGTCCAATGACGGAAGGGGTGAAGATATGGCCAACATAGGACGGACATGCTGACTGAGGGTTGGAAGAATGTATTATGCAGAGACAGCCTGTCACATGCTCCCAGAGTTTAGGAACTGGAGAGTTTCTAAAGAATCACTAATTATTTTCTTTAAAGGGCTTGTTAGTCTACATTAGAACAGATTGTCTATACTAAAAATAATGCACAAACATGACATCTTGTTCTTATTCTGTGGGCTTTTTCTCCCCTCTGTTAGATAATCACCTTTTTTGAACTTTGTTGGATTAAATTTTCCTATTGCTTGGCACACCTGTACATAAGAAAACAGTGTGCTAATAATTAGCTAAATGTTTTTGAGTTACTGTTTAACAAACCAACCACTCTGAGCCTGTAAGGTGGTCGTAATTACTCACCCATGAAAATGGGGTGAGGATTAAATGAAACCACGAATACAAAATACTTGTCCCAGAAACAGTATCATGCCAGTGAGATGACTCCCTGAGGAAAAAATTGTGGTCTCTAGAGATGGAACCTCCAAGTTTGACCCACATTTCCTCTCTGTGTGATTCAGTGTTCTCATTTGTGTCTTGAGGATGATGGTAATAACACGTACCTTCTAGATGTTGGTGAAGATCGGAGATCTTTGATGCATAGAAAGCACTTTGTAGAGTGACATGTATGTGGTACCTTCTCAGGGTCTGCTGATATTTGCCAAGTTTCATTTATAACCTTCCTTTGACCCTTAGCCCCTAGAGCAGCTGATGATTGAAGATCTTGGTTAAGAACCAGTTTTCCTTAAGTCATGGGAATTTCACAAGTGATATGATATAAAAAGAATGCTGACTGGGGCGCCTGGGTGGCTCAGTTGGTTAAGCAACGGATGCTTCGTTTTGGCTCAGGCTGTGATCTCATGAGTCACGGGATCCAGCCCCGCTCTAAAGTTCAGAGACAGAGTTTGGCCCAGTCAGTTCTAGACATAAATATGCCTGAGTGAATTGGGCATTTTTCCCCCTACAGTCTAAAATATACATGGTGTACAACAAAATTGAGAAGGAGGTAAAGACTTCCCATGTACCATCATCCCCACACATGCAGAGCCTCCCACATTAGCAACACCACTCACTAGAATGGTACTTCTGTTTCCCCAAGGATGAACCTACAATGACCCATCCCATCGCAATCATGCAAAGACCATAGTTTGCCATTTGCCATTTCACTCTTGGTGTCGTACATTCTCTGGGTTTGGACACATGTATAATGACAGCTACCCATCGTTATAATAGCACACTGTTTTTTTTCATGTCCTAAAATGATCAGAAATTTTAATCAACTGGAAATGAGGGGAGGGGGTGATGGGACCTCTGTCTTGCTAGCGTGTGAACTAGGATGTCATGGCTGGTCTGGAATGGGGTTGAAGGAGCTACTTATCTTGCCTTCAGGATTCTCCAAATCCATGAAACACACTTTGGCAGGTGCTGTCCTTACTCAGTGTCTGGAACATCCTTTTCCCCCCGTTTTTTTATGATCTGGATCACAGCAGATTTGCACACATCCTGCCTTCTGGTTCCCCACCCCACGCATATGCTGGACCTCCATCTTTTGATTCTTTCCCTCTCCTTCCTGCCTTGAAAATTTCTCCTCATCATCCTATAGACATCCTCCTGCCCCTCGCCTCCCCTCGGACCAGCCTTCCCAATCGTTCAGTGTACGTCTTGCTCTGTTTGCAATTAATTCTTACTACTTGCCTAGCTGTCATGTCCAATAGGCTCTGGGCTCTGGGTTGATCCCCAGGGGCTGCGACTGGGCCTGGCACATAGTCAGTACGCATAAATGATTGAATGAGTCAATTCATTCAATAATTGTTTTGAATGCCTGCTATGTGCCAAGTTCACGCATGCTTATATCATTGAACAAAGTCACAATCCCTTCCTTCAGAGAACTAGGACTCTAGGAGATGAGACTGGAAAACATAATGAATAATGAAAACGAATAATGAAAATATCTGGTCTGCGGGAAGGCAAGTGTCATGGGAAAAAAAGCCCAAAGCAAAAGAACCAGGGTTAAAGTGGTGAGGACGACGAGGAAGGACCGCGATGATGAGCCCGGGAATGAAATTCTGAGCAGGCGGCCCCAGTGTGAGCGGAGCCGGCGTGTGGGGCGGGAGCTCTGACAGTTGCTAATCATTGTCTAGGAGACCGGATCTAGGGTCAAGGCGCTACTGTGAAGGGCAGTGTTGAGTCTGTTTCACTAGACAAGTCTCAAGTCAAAGCAAGGTCTGTGATACTTTCTCTTTTATGGAGCAGATCCCCAAAACTTAATGGTGAGCCAAGACAGAAGGTCCTCAATCTGTTACAAAATGTCATATGATGCGCCGCCACAAGGGGATGGGACGTAGCTCCATGTCTTTCAGGGACGACTCCTTCCAGCTTGTGCCTCGCAGACTCTCGGGTCTTAGAGATACTCTGCTGGAGCCTCCACATCCGGCCAGCGGACAGAGGAGCTGATGGAGGCAGAGCAAGGAAGCTCTCCCGAGCCTCTAGATCCGCTTCCCTTTCCCTGCCCTCTCCTCCACCCCCGACCCACTTCCTCTGTCCCTTCTGTCCCTTCAAGCCCCACAGTGGCTTTTCACCAGCCAATGACAATGTCCGGCACAGAAAGGATGAGGACAGAGTCTTGGGGTGGCATAGGAAGGGGAAGTCTTCCTTTTCTGCTCCAGCCCGGAAGGACTATTCCCTGGCTCTGTTGCTCCAGCTTCAGCAACTGTCCCCTTGAAAAGGGACAACTCACTGCCATCTTGGACCTTTCATCTCGGCTGGAGAAGACAGATCACAAATGGTAGTTATCATATATAATTATATAGGATGCAAGAAAGGAAGAAACACTCTGGGGAGTCGCCTAGTACAGCAGTGAAAGGCAGGTCAGGGGCGGCAGTAAATGTAATATTTATATTTTCATGAATTAAAACACTATCACAATAGTTGCTAACACTGGGGTGGCAGGAAGTGTGTGCCAGGAACATTCTAAATGTGTACTCTATTGACTCAGTGAATTCCCCAACGATCATGTGTTAGCCGGAAAGTGGAGAGGGCCTAAGCCCTTGAAGATGAGCCTGGTATGAAGGAACGAGGGGAAACCAACAGCTTCTGCAAATGCGGAATATCTGTCCCAGTATCTGTTGCTCATTCTCTGCTACCCTCATCAGTGTCTTCATTCGAGCGTGAGCTTGTGAGGTCATGTGTGAGCGTGAGCCCCCAAAGGGAGAGCCGTGGTTTCCTCTAGCATAGGCTTTAAATTGGGGGCCTTTTCCACGGGGACTAAGACAACCCGTGGCATGCGTCGTTGTTAAGAGCACTACATCTGAAGCGACAGTAAGTCTGCTAAACTCCCTATGCGAACATCAGGGGTCACATCTTGAGTCGTCATTTGTGGGGGAGACTGCCCCTCGCCAGCTAAAGGGAGAGGACTGTTTCCTCCAGCCCGCACCCCCACAACCAGCAGGCTCTGCTTTGAACCTACCTGAATATGATGGCGATTGCACTTCTAGAAGTACAAACAAAGCAGGATGCACAAATCTTTGTCTTTGGGAAGCGAAATGATCACTGGGGTGTTAGCTGTTTCAAGCATGGGTTATAATCATAGGTCCTGAGATTAGCCAGGCATGCAAACACTTGCCACAGGAACCCGTATCTCCCTGCCCAAGGAACACTTCAGTCCAGACATACCAAAGAGAATTCCCTAATAAGCAAACTCTGTACCTTTTCCTGCATGGGATATGGACACCTGCAGGGGATAAAATCAGGTTTGCCTTTGCTTGCTTGACAAGAGGAGGAGGAAAAGTGCATTTCAGAACACCCCAGAAGTAGACTAAGCCTTTATTTGTGTACATTTCCATCAGATATGTTTCATCTGACTTATTTAAAAGCTCATGGGGGATGACCTCATCTGTTAGCTGCCCAAAGGGACGAGCAGCTGGGAGAAGGGTGGCTTCTGGGCACAGTTTCAGCTGTTCCATGTGGGAATAACAGGCTTGAACTCTAACTGTGGTTATATAAGGAACTTCCTCGCCCCTCACAGGCAGTTCGAGCTGTGGCCCGCCCCAAGCACCTCACCTTAGACAGTGTCCATGACCTTTGTCACTGCGTCTCCTTTGTGAAAAGCTCTAACCTGACGTCCTACTTGCCCTTCAAGACTTAGCTCAGGGGCGTCTGGATTGCTCAGTCGATTAAGTGTCTGCCTTCAACTCATGTCATGATCCCAGGGTCTTGGATTTGAGTTCCTGAGTGGGGCTTCCTGCCCAATGGGGACTCTGTTTGTCCTTCTCTCTCCCTCTCTCCCTGCTCTGTGCACACACACACTCTCTCTCTCTCTCTGTCTCTCAAGTAAATAAATAAAATCTTAAAAAAAAAAAAAAAAACTTAACTCAAATGTAAAGGACACTGGCTGGACCATATTCATCCTTTAAGAGTTTACATAGACTCCAGTGCTAGAGGGTGTGAACTTCCTACAGAGATTCACCATCTCACTGTGTCACTGGAGAAACTCAACCTTCATTTTCTCATCTACACATCAGAGAGAAGGACCAGAGGTATCTCATAAGGTTGCCGCAAGATCAAGTGTGTTGGTATCTATAAAGTGCTTAGAACACCGCCGGGAGCAGAGCAAGCTCCCAGTGAAATTAACCATCCTCATTATTGCTGTTGTTCTCAGAGTTCAAGTACAATATCAGGGATCTGATGAATTATAGAAATGAATTGATCAATCTCTCTCTTTTCACAGGAGGAGCAGATGGGTTTTAGACATCTTTACCACCACCGGCCACTGCTAGACACCATTCCATCTCACACGTAAAACAACAAGTGATGCTATAAGAATATTAATGCAAAGATTTTTAACAATCACAGAAGGATCTGTAAGAACCTGGCTAAAATATTATTTTCTGAGTATAAAAATATTAAATGCTTATTGTAGAATTTTGTAAAAAGAAAAATATATAAAGAATTAAAATAACTCTTAGTATCTCCTTTTAATATGTATATGACAGATACGTATAGATGAATGTAGATACATAGGATACACATATAATGCATATATGAAGCATGTTTAGGTGTCATGCCATAGATCTACATATACAGTTTTCTAGGTGATATGCATAGAAACAGTATTTAGTGGCTGTATCATTACTTAGATAAACAGTCCTCTGCTATTAGCTATTTAGATTGAGGTCCATTTAAGAAAATTTTTTTTCCCGGTTATTAAAATAATCTCTATATCCAGCGTGGGGGCTTGAACTCATGACCCTGAGATCAAGAGTCACATGTCCCTGCAACGCCTGTTTCATTTTTATGCATTCGAGATTTAACAGATCACACATCTTTGTTTAAATATGTAATTATCTCTCTTTTTTTAAAAAAGATTTTTATTTATTTATTTGACAGAGATAGATCATAAGTAGGCAGAGAGGCAGGCAGAAAGAGAAAGAGGGAAGCAGGCTCCCCACTGAGCAGAGAGCCCGAGGCAGGACACGATCCCAGCACCCTGAGATCATGACCTGAGCCGAAGTCAGAGGCTTAATCCACTGAGCCACCCAGGCGCCCCTGTGATTATCTCTTTAAGATAGACTTCTAGAAGTAGAAATACTAAATCACTAGGTCACCACCTCTTGCAAGGCTCCTGATACAGACATTGCCAAACCGCCATCCAGAAGGAACATGCCCATTTATATCCCAACATTTTATGAAAATCCCTGTTTTACTGCATGCATATTTACCCTGAGAATTGCCTTAAGCATTGTTAACCTGACAGGCCCCCGTCAAATTTTTTTGAAATGTCATTTCCCTCTTGGGACCTCTCCCCCATGGTTTCATTAGCCATGATCCCATAAGAAATGAACCGTGGCCCATGGTCACAATCAATCTGCAGAAGGCACCATATGCAGAATAAGTAGGCTCTTAGGTTAAGACTGAAAACTAGTATTTAGCAGGGATTCCTCTGCCTGGGACAGTGCTGGAATAATAAACTGCATTTGGCTGTGTGTGGAACCAAACCTACTTTTATACCAGCACTGCTCCTTACCAGCCTCCCAACGACTCCATGAGAGAGGTGTCTAATGAGAATTGCATTCTCTCCCTCCAGAATTCATACATTGAAGCCCTAACTCCCAGTGTGACTCTATCTGGAGATGGGCTTTAGGAAGTATTTGAGGCTTAAGGAGTTATAAAAGTGAGGTCCTCCTCGAATTAGATCGGTGGGCTTGTAAGAAGAGCGAGAGGGAAAGACAGTTCCGGTCTGCACGCGGCACAGAACGAGCATTCAAGGTCAGAGCCAGAAGACAGCCATGTAGAGCTCTCACCAGAATTTGACCATGCTGGCCCTCTGATCTCAGATCTCAAGTCTCCAGAGCTACGAGGAGATAAATTTCTATTGTTTAAGCCACCCCATCGATAGTACTTTTTTCCGCTAGCCTGAGCAGACTAAGACTGTCTTCGCTGTGACTTACAGACAAGGAACATGAATAGCAATGAATCGTGGAACACTGAAAAATAAAATAAACAAAACAAAACAAACAAACAAACAAAAAAAACAAAAACAGGAAAGTGAATAAGACTGGGAGAAATAAAGTGCTATGTGGCCCCAATCACAAGAGTCAGAAACAGGCAAGGTTTGGAAGCTCACCCAGGTGTCCTTATTCTAAGGCCAGAGCTCCTCCATTGCACACAGGGACAATAGCCTTGGAGGGCTGAGGGCCACATGTTTCCACAACCAGTATTAGACTGAGACTTGTCACCAGAAGGTGAATGTTTAATCTTAAATAAATAGGCTTTGACTGCTCCCTCATGAAAAATGTTGAAATTCTTACAAAACTAAAATGCATATCATGGGCAAAACCATTTTTGCCCACCCAGTGGGAAGTGACATAAAGCCTAATGATATCCTTACAGCATTGATTGAGGGTGATACGTTACTTGAAGCAGGATCTCAGAGTGGTCCTAGTCAGACAGGTAAATTAAGTGGAAAGATATATAACGGAAAATGTTTCTTTATTTTTTAAAAATATTTTTAAAAGATTTATTTATTTATTTGGGGGGGTGGGCAGGGGGCAGAAGGAGATGGAGGGAAAGTCTCAAGCAGACTCCGCACTGAGTTTGGAGCCCCATTGGGGGCTTGACCTCATGACCCTGAGATCATCATCAGAGCCAAAATCAAAGTCGGGTGCTTAAATGACTGAGCCACCCAGGATCCCCTAAAATGTTTATTAAAAAATAAAAACAAGCGGCTCCTGGGTGGCTCAGTGAGTTAAACCTCTGCCTCCGGCTCAGGTCATGATCTCAGGGTCCTGGGATCGAGCCCCGCATCGGGCTCTCTGCTCAGCGGGGCCTCTGCTTCCCCCTCTCTCTCTGCCTGCCTCTCTGCCTACTTGTGATCTCTGTAGGCCAAATAAGTAAATGAAATCTTAAAAGAAAACAAAGGAAACATCGGAGTTACAGTTGGAAATTAGATGGACTATGTGTCCATCCTCCCATTCAGCTCATCTGCACAGATAAGCTCTGCCCACACACCAGGCACTCCTGTGGAAGGATTCAGTAGCATGCCTGGTAGACAAATATCCCAGGTCTATGAACTTGGCATGTTCATGGGAAGGTATTATCCACTGACTCAGGAATGCACTGGGCTGCATTTCACAGAAATCTGTATGTAGTCAGTTAGCTAGAAAGAGATTTGCTCTTCCCAGTTAGCAGGAGAGCTTGGCTGCTTTGTCATGGGTGGTGGGGAGCAGCCAAGGCTGCCCAAGTGTACAGGTTTCTTCTAGCATCCTGGGCTCTTAATCGTGCAATTTTCATCCTCCATGTCATTTTCCACCTCATGTTCCTCTTTATCTCCTCGGGAGGGCGAATCTCTGCTCCAGACTGGAAGAAGGGATAAGCTCAAGGGGAAATAGACATATAGACATGTGCCATCTAAGTCTACTTAGTTAAAAAAAAAAAAGACTTCTTGCTTTTTTTCTAGTGACTCCATATTCTGTATTAAAGTGCAACAGAAAATTCACACCAAGTCTTAATGCTTGTGTCTCCTTACTTTGGAAAACTGGCTCATTTACATCCATTGAAAGGTTTTGCATAGAAGTCTATGTTGTTAGCATTATCCGTGGCAGTCACAAATTAAGAAACAGCATAATACCAGTAGTATCTTAGTTTCCATATAAATAGCTAATAAGCCAGGTGGGAATGTCAGGAAAAACAGAAATAAGTTATCTGAATGGCTCCTCCAGTGGGTTTCTAATTATGCAAATCATTTTTCTTAGAGGGCAAATGCTTCCAGTGCTTTCTACTTAGCCTTTGGTGATTTTGGTCCTCTTTCCTCTGAGATGTTTTTAGAACTCCTTCGGAAGGTGTGCTGTTTCATAAGGAGGGGCAGAAACAAGCTGAACAAGTCATTCAGGTCCATCTCATTCAACTGAAGACTTCTTTCCTGCCACCCTCTCTCTGAGAGATCTCTCCATCTTGAAACCCTGGGAAGATTATTGTTTTGGGCATTGATTTCAGCACCAAATTATTGTTGTTATTGCATATATTTAAATCTTACCTCCCAAATAAGGAAAGTGGTGATTTCTTTAGTTTGGAGACCAAGTAAGACTTATTTCTTAATTTAAAAACTGTCATTTTAATGTCCCTCAGCCCTAGAACAACATCAGACCTGCACTTGATGTTTAATACTTGATGATTTTAGAGACAACTTTTACAAACCATGGAACTGTTCACAAGCAAACAAAATAATTCCTCAATAGAAGAACAAGCAAATAGAATGATTCAAACATGAAGAGATCAGTTGAAAAAGAGGTGGAGTCAAATGTGAACTAATGTTTGTTAAAGAGAGATGAAGCTATCTTTGAAACAAAGTTCAAATATACCTATTGAAAAAAGAAGAAACATGAAAAAGGCTAACAGTTTTGAAAGGTAGGTCTAAATCCTAGATACTAGGAAAATCTAAGAAGCATGTTGGGTAGACATTTTGGTAAGTGAAATTCTGCTGATCTCACTGAGCATACTGAAAATCAGTAGATGCTTTTATTTTATTCACACACACCCATACATGGAGAAATATAGAGTAAACACCTTTTTTTAAACAACAGACTACAGGGCAACCCCTTCAGGCCCCCTCCCTCCTTGGGAGCTTTGTACTATCACTTTGCTCTCACTCAATAAACCTTCTTTGCTGCCCACCACTCTGTCTGTCTGGTCTACCTCTTCATTCTTCAAAGTGGTGTGACCAAGAACTGTGGGCACTGATGGGGAAAAATCCTGCAACACCTGGACCAAAGAGATTACAGTTGTCCAGAAAAAAAAGGTGTCCTCAGGTCACATAGCCAGACCAAGTACCTCCAAGTGTTTGCTCAGAGAAAACAAGAAAGGCGAATAAGAGGCTCTGGAGGTCAGCGTAACACCCACCTCAAATCTCAGCTCTGAGCATGTGACTCTTGATCTCAGGGTCATGAGTTTGAGCCCCATGTTGGGTGTAAGATTACTAAAAAAAAATAAACTTAAAAAAAATCCCAACAGACTAGAATGTTAAATTAATATTAAAAATGGGCTGTACACTTTCCCTATCATGACAGAATAAATTTATTATATTTTTTTAAAGAAAACATTTAGTTTCCTTGCTACTGCCTCCCTTGTTTTACTATGTAGAAGTTAAAGAGGCCAGCAAAAGTTGATCTTAAGGAAGTGTTTATGGCAGTATTATTTCCCTCATGAAATTTCAAAAGGTTGACTTTCTCACAACAGAAAATTTGCCAAAATAAAATTACAGTATGGCCTCACAAAAAAATGCTATAAAAATGTAATTACATGGACAGCAGTTGTAACATATAAAGAGGAAGAAAAAAAATGATCCATCATCAGTGATGTCTGTAACTAGCTAGAACCTTTTGAAGCCAGCCTCCTGTTTCCTAGCTTTTAGACCCTGGGTGAGCTTTATGACTTTTCTGTCACTCAGTTCCTTAACAACCAAATTAGTTTCTATACGTTTTCATTTTTTGAAGGGGAAAAACTTGGGATGATGACTAACACAGTAGTAAGCACTGTGTGTGTGTGTTTGTGTGTGTGGTAGCTTTTTGATTTCCAATACAAAGAATGAATCATGGTTCTTTCTCTGGATCTTAAATTATGGAACGTAAGAATTTTTTAAATTCTCCAATTCTTTATTACTTTTAAAGCAATAGAATGATATGTTCTGTCAACCTAGAATTATAAGGTTCAAGCCACTTCACAACCTGACGCCTAAGCACAAGTACTCAGGGGTCACACAGGGTCAGAAAAACCAAACACATGTTAAAATCTAGGGTCCTCAGTGAGATGCACCCGTAATCTCCCTTAGAAGAAAGATTTTTCAAATCGAGGGTCACATTAGTGCCTTAGTGTGTTGTGAAATCAATCCCGTAGTTTGCAACAAGCATTAAAAGAATGAAATAGATTGGAATGCATCAGAAAGCAAGCACTTAAGTTGGTATTGTTTTCTGAATGTGTGTGTGTATTTTCAGGTGAGTGTGTAAGCATGTGCCCCTGACACAGAGAGAGGCAGAGAATTTGCTACTCCACTTTGCAACCAGAAGTTGGAAAGTCTCCTCATTTGATTTCTGCTTCAGAAATATATCAAACGTAGACTCTCCATTCCCATACTATCTCCTTAGGTGAAGCCCTTGTCTTTTCTAAGACTATTGCAACAGACTACCTACCAACCTCTGAGCCCTTTCCAATAATTGTTTTTTATGGGAAAATTCTAAAACCAAGACAGCTACAAGAACAATACACAAATCCTGTCCTTAAAAACTTCAGGTCGTTCCCCAGCCTGCAGAATAACAAACTTCTCATGCAGGCATGGGGGATTGGTTATGGGGGATCTCCACAAGATGGTCTTTTTGGGGTTTTTCTCTGCTGAAGCCTGTGCACTCCTCTCTCAACATCCTTCTGAAAGGTCTGGCCTTGATAAACAAATTCCCATCTGGACCTTTTGGGAAGGCAAGTCCGAGGAAAAGCCTAAAAAAGCATCCCAGACCCTATCCCGTTAACTCCTCTCCCACAGCTTTGCAGGCACGCAGGCCAGCCCAGTCCTGCTCGAGATCTGGGGTTATGCTCCCCACTTTCTGACTCCCATTTTCAAGTTAATTGGGAGTAGGGACTCTATCTTTTTCTCTTTGTGTGTACCTGGCATTTCGGAGGTAGACAGGGGTTTGGGTGGGGGTATGGTTTGGCCTAATGAAAGGAGAAGCAAAATTCAGTTGAGGACACGGCTCACGGAGGTGACCTGATTGGGGGACACAGATATCACATGTTAGGTGACTTTACTCACTCCATCAAGCCACAGGGACCTAAGACTGGTTTAAGTCACAAACAACCCACATGCCTTGGAGATTATGGTTCATTAGATTGTGTTTACCCAAATAAAGTCGTACTCTAAGATTTTTTAGACAATTCTATAAGCATCTCCTAAGCACGCCGTGTGACATTCAAGAGATGTGTTACTTCCTTCACATACATAAATAATTTCCAATAAAAATCAATGTGTGAATAATTTATTTTTTCCATCGATTGGAAGCCAACCGTTTAGAAAACCATTCAGAAGAGCTGAAGTAAACCTCTTGTTCAAAATGCCTTTTAAATTTACAAGGAAAGAGGAAGTTATTCCCTTCTCCTTGAATTTTCCCGAAAATCGAGAGCTTTATCTAACAGTTCTGGCATTCAGGGCCGTTTTTCATGAAAAACTTAAAAGGCACGTGAAATCTGGGTCTCCGCAGATGACCCAGCAGTGAAAGATGGACGATTCTGCTAGGAGGATTTGTGGGTGATCCAACTTTTTGGGGTAAAACAAACACAAAAGCTCCTCCCTCGAGGGGCGGGGCGATGCCCGGGTGACGCACCAATCACAGCACGCCCTGCCCTATATAAGGCCTGGAGGCCGTGCGGCATCTTGTGCTCGTCGGTGGTTGCCCTCAGCTTGTCTTCGTGCCATGTCTGAGACGGCTCCCGCAGCCACAGCTGACACTGCCTTGGTTTCAATGGAGAATCCTCCAGTTAAGAAGAGGGGAAAGAAGCCGGGGGGCCAACCAGGCGCTAGTCGCAAGGCCCCGAGCCTCTCCGTGTCCAAGCTGATCACGGAGGCGCTGTCGATGTCCCAGGAGCGAGCTGGCATGTCCCTGGCGGCGCTCAAGAAGGCGCTGGCGGCCGCCGGCTACGACGTGGAGAAGAACAACAGCCGCATCAAGCTGGGCCTCAAGAGCCTGGTGAGCAAGGGCACCCTGGTGCAGACCAAGGGCACCGGCGCCTCGGGCTCCTTCAAGCTCAGCAAGAAGGCACTTCCTGAGCCCACCAAGAGCAAAGTCAAAAGGCCATCCTCCGCCAAGGCGAAGAAGCTGGTTTTATCCAAGGATTCGAAGTCCCCGAAAGGTGCCAAGACCAACAAGAAATCCAAGAAGCCCCGGGCAACGGCAGCGCAGAAAGCGGCCAGAAGCGGCAGGAAAGCCTTGGGGGCCAAGGGCAAGCAAGCACGAAAGAGCCCGGGGAAGGCCAGAGCAGAGAAGCCGAAGGCCGGGAAGCCCAAGCTGAGCCAGCAGAAAACCAACGCGAGGAAAGTGGCGTCCAAGAAATAAGCCAAAAGAAGCTCTGTTGTGAACCCAAAGGCTCTTTTAAGAGCCACTCCAAGTACTTACAAAACGGCGTGACACTGAAAACTTCTAGTAGCTTTTAATTGTGTAACTGTGTATTGGTTTGTTAAGTGGATTCTATTGTAGGAAGTGGGGTCCGGTCAGAGAAAGTACCGATCTAGAAAGGTTTATCCGTATTTGGAAACCCTGTAGCCTCGTCCAAAAGTAGGTTGCTCAGCAGAGTTAAATAAGGCACATGGCCTTGTGTAGCCGCCATGTTTCTCTGGAAAGGCATAGTAGGTTGAGGTTGGATCAGAGATCAGCTCTGCTCTGCAGGAATGTAGCTGACTTTCCAAGGGCTTGCATTCCAGTTGACCTTGTTACATGGTACTGTTGTAAAGAGGTTTCCAGAACTCACGATCCACAGCTTTCTGTGGGCCAATATATTGGAATTGTAACAAGATTTGGATTGGAGTTTTGGATCTTTGTGGAGCTTTTCCATTTACTTTTTGAAGACTGTGGAGAGGGAGAAACAGGCTCCTTGCTGAGCAGGAAGCTGACCTGGGGGATCCATCCCAAGACCCTGAGGTCATGACCTGAGCCAAAATCAAGAGTCAGATACTTAACCAACTCGGCCAGTCAGGTGCCTTGGGCTTAACATTTAAAAATAGAAATATCAAGTACCTTCAATTTACAGTTGAACGAATATTGAGGGGCACCTGGGTGGCTCAGTTGGTTAAGCCTCTGCCTTAGGCCCAGGTCATGATCTCAGGGTCCTAGCCCCATTGGGCTTTCTGCTCAGCAGGGAGCCTGCTTTCCCCTCTCTGCCTGCCTCTCTGCCTACTTGTGATCTCTGTCAAATAATATCTTTTAAAAAAAATACTGAAATACCATATATCATTTCCAAGGTACTGTATTGTCACATTAAAGAAATTGGTTTGTTAATACAATTAGTCCAACATAATTGTAATTCTGTTTTATGACTAGTGGATAGGCTTGTCCAGATTGTGTTCCACAGGCTGAAAAATACTAAACCTTTACGGAAATACTGGGGCTACAGTTTTTAGGGTCCAAACTGAACTACATCTCAGAAACTTGGAAATTGTCAGGGTCTGAGTGAAGACCTCTCTCACTTTAAGCAAAATTAGTTTTTCAGCTTTCGCTTAATTTGGGATTTGGCATTCTTAAAGGTTACTATATATGTTAAATTCATACTGTTAATCTTATTTTGGGCCTTGGTATTTGGAGCAACCTTGAACAAAGACCCATGCAAAAACTACGTAACGCATTCTTTCATGTGCAAGCTTGTATTACAACTCTTTAGGGCCTTGCCTTTCTAAACTAGTCCATGCAATTAGGCCTCTGACAATCTTCTATATAAGGGAAAACGAATACACATAATGGTTTAAAGTTGTATAGAATCAGCCACAGCCTGTGTCTTGCTTGGACATGGCGGTCAGTTTCAGGTTGGAAAAGCGGCGCAGGAATATGCTTCACGTACCGGGGAAGGCCATGAGTCCCCCGTCCGACTGCCGCGCCCAGCAGCGGACGGACCCCAGACCTCCGCCTGGTAGCCGGCAGGTGCCGGGCACTGCTCGAATCCGTCTAGAGCTGACCCCGCCATCCTGCGCGCCTTTGTTCCTCGCACCTTTTTTAGCTCCTGGCATACATCGGGTTAAAAACAAAGTTAACCAACCAGGGTTCTTCCTCCACTTCCGGGTCCAGCATTAAACCTTTTCCAGCAAACAGGAAAATGGTGCTGAAATCCCACCCTCTGCAACTGTGCCGCACCACAGCGAGTATCATCCAATCAGAACTTGTCCCCAGAGGACCTTCATTTACAAAGACGCGGCTGGTGTGACCGGAGAGCTTTGTGCGATGGGGTCTTCCGCCTCTGCGCTTACATGAAGGACCTTCGTCGGGGCGCTCACGATTGCTTAAAATACACGTATTTCTGTCCTGAAAACACTTAATTGCCAGCACTTCATTTAAGTCTTGCGACCCCGTTACTATGGTATAAGCGCCCCATAACCTTAGACAACAGCACTCCGCAAACGACTACCAACTAAACCTTCCGTAGTTTTATGCTTAGTAACCGTCACTGGACTTTACCCCAAATTAGACCTACTTCGCATTAACAGCCCTTTAAAGGATTTTGTGGGCGGCCCTGAAAAGGGCCTTTGTGTTTGAAGTATGGTGGGAGGGTTTCGTGCGCTCAGCCCCCGAAGCCGTAGAGAGTGCGGCCCTGGCGCTTGAGCGCGTAGACCACGTCCATGGCCGTGACCGTCTTGCGCTTGGCGTGCTCCGTGTAGGTGACGGCGTCGCGGATCACGTTCTCCAGGAACACCTTGAGCACCCCGCGGGTCTCCTCGTAGATGAGGCCGGAGATGCGCTTGACGCCGCCGCGCCGGGCCAGCCGCCGGATGGCGGGCTTGGTGATGCCCTGGATGTTGTCGCGCAGCACCTTGCGGTGGCGCTTGGCACCTCCCTTGCCCAGGCCTTTCCCACCCTTGCCGCGACCAGACATGATTGTCGCTGAACTGACAACGCCGTCTTCACGCAGCCCTTTAAATAGCATTTTTGCGGACCTGATTGAGAACACTGTGCTCTGGCGTACTTTCCAAATTAGGTCAGTAAGGGGGGGGTGGGGCAAGGAGCCCTCATTAACATGTCGGTGTTTTCATTGGCCGGTGGAACTTCGCTCTGCGCCGGCGCGCTGGAGGAGGAGGTATGGCTCTCCTGACTGGAAAGCTCCTTTCTCTTCTGTCCTGCGTTGTGTTTTTTCCGGGCGCGTTTGCAGGTAGAATGTGTTCTTTTCTATCAGGTAAAGCCGCTGAGCAGAGAACCACTCAACGTTTCATTTTATTTCCACTTAATAACTAATAAGTTATGGAATGATTCCTGGCAGGGGGGATGTAGAGGTCATATGGGAGAGACGGAGGGTTTATAGGTCAAGGGACTTTCCCTCCGGTTTCTTTAGTATTCCTATTAAACTGACACCTTTAGAAGGGCTTCTTTATGCTGGACGAAGTGTAAGCCTGGCTATCCAGAAGCTCTGGCCCCGTGTCTGGGGGGGGGGGGGGGGGGAAAGCGAACAATTACAAATTAAAACTTCTGTTCCTTTTCAAACATTTATTGAGTGACTCCTGTTTCTACAAAAGTCTGTGCCAGCGTTAGGGAACCTGGAGCTGAGCTTGGACAGCCAGTTGCCCCTGGACCCTCTTCCTGGCCTGCTGGGCCTGTCTGAGCCTCCTGCAATTCCTAGTAAGCTCCCCTTCCCTCCCTAACTCAAGCCTTGTCCGCCTTCTCCAGGTTTAGAGACCAGAACAGACGTTTTGAGTTGGGGATTAATTGTAGGGCAGGGCTAACACTTGATTAAGGTCATTATAAAGCCTACAGGGCCCTCTTCTGGAGGGCTTTTAATGAGATTATTGGTGTTTTAAACAAGGCTAATCCCATTAAGGAGAAAAAAGAATAGAGCCGAATTGGATCTGAATGTGGTTTGGGAGAGGGTTTAAAAAAAAAACAAAACACATTTCTCCTTAGCCTCCTGCGGCAGCTTTTGAAAATTTCCTTGATGACACTTACTCTAGTCAAAACCGGGAAGTGGGGGAGTGTATACCCTCCATCCTAGTTAATAAATAAATATCTATTGCGGATACTTAGAATGAGACTATGGCCTGAGATAGATAGATAGATAATCTATAGATATATATATATAGATTATAGATAATCTATATATATAATGTATAAATATACATGTATATATATATATATGTATAAATATATATGTATATATATATATAATCTCATACTTTTTCAGATGAAAAAAGAGTTCCAAGAGAGGGTAGGAAAGCCCTGACTTGTAACACATCTGGAACTATTAAGCATTCTTCTGCCCCAGATTGAGGGTTTTTAGGTTCCTGACTTTTACTCTCTCCCTCCCACCACAAACACATATTTTACGAGGAGGATTTAGCTAGGAAGAAATGTCAAACACTACAGAGAAAAAGTGTAAGGTCTGAGGTTATAAGTAAAACTGAAACCTCAACATGCTTTTTAATTCATGGAAATAAATAAAAGTAGCATGTATATAATATGGTAATTTCATGCAAAAAATGGTGTGAGCCGCCGGGGATACACATCCCAGCAGGTGCCCTCTGCATTTTAGCCGGAGATCCAGGCCAGCTTCCCCCCAATTTTATTTTGCCCACTCTATCATTGATAAAACCTCACTTTTATTTTGATATCTTATTCTTTTTTTCTATTCCCTTCTCCTAATGTTCTCTTTTATCAATTTCTCTCAATGACATTGACTCAAAAATTGTGAATGTCAGAACAGAAATATTTAAACAGTATGCAGATATAGATGTATAGTAAAGATGATCCTTCCTTGGCTGGGCATCTGTCTTGTGCTCAGGTGGTGATGCCCGAGTCCTGGGATCGAGTCCTGCATCGGGCTTCCTGCTTATTGGGAAGCCTGCTTCTCCTCTGGCCTGCTGCTTTCTCTCTCCTGACAAATAGACAAATAAACTCTTAAAAAAAAAAAAAAAAAAGAATGGATCCTTCCACTCAGTGAAGAGTGCCTGCCTTTCTTGGTCTTAAGGTTTGGGAGAGGGGTGGCTCACTCTGGAACCTTTATGGCTGACTTTTCTTTTCACCTCTCTTACCCTCAGAGTGAAACTGTCTTCAGAGCACCTGGCTTCAGAGAACCCCGTTCATTCAACATGTGAGGTAGGTCTTTCAGCCTAGTTTCCTTACTTCCTCTCTGTCCTGTTCTAGAAAATGCTCTACGTTTTCTTTTCAGTACAAACAGTCTACTGAAAGGTTTTGTCCCATCTACTTCCTCAGCCTGCTGTCTTTGTGGGCACTTAATTAAACATTCTTAATTTATTTTGACCTCCTAAAAAAAGTTCTTTGGACAGGGAATTTCTGACAATGTCCTTTGTATATATTTATTTGTTTCAAATTTTTTTTTTAAAGTCTCTAATTAAATTTGATTTTCAAATTCCTTTGGATACTTTTTTTTTTTTTAAGATTTTATTTATTTATTTGACAGACAGAGACCACAAGTAAGCAGAGAGGCAGAGAGAGTGGGGGGGTGGGAAGCAGGCTCCCTGCTGAGCAGAGAGCTCAATGCTGGGCTAGATGCCAGGACGCTGAGATCATGACCTGAGCCAAAGTCAGAGGTTTTAAACCACTGAGCCACCCAGGCACCCCCTTTGGATACTTTCTTAGTCACATACACAAAATATGAAAAGTATTTTGCTCTTGTTTTAATGGCAAAACTGTAATTCCAAACATATACAAAAGGAAACTCCACTAACTGTTACATCTGTATTTAAGACAGATGCCCTCTTTTGCACACATGGTCAAGACGTTTTGGCAAGATCAAAATTGGTTATTCACTGCTTTATGGAAATACCATTGTGGTAACTATTTAAGGAATTAAATTCAGGGCATTTAATCAATCCTAGAGTAAGGTTAACTGAGACTTACCACTGGGCTTTATACAGATACTGGTCTGTATACTCACCTACACGCCGTCCCACCACGAGTACACAGAAAACTCCAAAACTGTTCGTTAGACTCTTTGGATCAAAAGCTAAAATTTTATATTTAAAAAATAACAATACTTTTAAAAAAAACCCAAAACACAAATAGCAACAACAGTTTCTACCCAAATCTACCCACTTTATTAAGTGATTCACAGGTGTTTCGGGGCTACTCATACTCAAATTTCTCTCTTTATGAGAAAGAGAATAAATAAAAATGAGAATTCTTTCATTAGAAATTTATTTATTAACAGAAAAAAAAACCCTTAAAAAAATACACCCAAAGAAAATGCTTCCAAATATTTATGAAAAAGTTACAGGGATATGGCAAATTCTGAAATGTTAAAACAGATTCTCTCCCCACTACAGCAAACATCAGAGGTGTGGCCACCAGGAGAAACCCTGAGAGTAGGAGCAGTGCGCCCCATGACATTTTTTTCTTGACACAGAAAGAGGTACTGTATAGTGGTTATGAGCCTGACTCTGAGCCAGACAAGTGAGAATAAAAATTGAGCACAATAATTTTCTAACTGTGCAACCCTCAGCAAGTTAGGTAACATCTCTGTGCTTTGGTTTCCATAAAACCAAATAAGGGTAATGAAATAACCATGGTTCCTACTTCACTGAATTCTTCAGAAAAAATATCCTGAACAAGGCCTGACATCTAGGAAATGCATACTTATTATTAGCTGAAAAAAAATAGTTTTAGAAAATATTCATGCCACAGAAGACATGTGTGTTGGATGTCAAGTCAATCTAGGCTTTGTAACAAAATCATCACGTATAATCATTAATAATGAGTTGACATTCTACCAGTTAACATTGATTCCAAAGAGAAACAAACAAACAAAAAAATGATGACACAAAGTCTACAGATAGAAATCAAAATCTCAGATACCCGTCCACCAGTGTGAAGATCTTCAATGTTTAAAGTCATGCATTCTTAGTTCTAGTCATTATTAGATTAGAGTGAGATTAGAAAAAAATTATAGTTTAAAAATGGTAGTTTATAAGAGTTTCTAGCATTTTAGCATTATGTTTTCGAAGGGGGGTGTGTGTGTGAACTTAAAAAATGTTTCATAGTGAGTCAAGCCCACTAGCCCTGTAAGACCATATTGTTCAAGCAGAACAAGAATATCTGCTTTAACCCCCCAGCAGGTCTTTTTTTTTTAAAGATTTTATTATTTATTTACTTGACAGATTACAAGTTGGTAGAGAGGCAGGCAGAGAGGAGGAAGCAGGCTTGCAGAGAGCCCAGAGTGGGGCCGGATCCCAGGATCCCGGGGATCATGACCTGAGCAGAAGGCAGAGGCTTAACCCACTGGGCCATCCAGCCACACCCCCCCACCCCACCCCCACGTTCCCCCCACCCCGCCCACCCCCGCACCGGCCCCAGCAGGTCTTAACCAACTGCTGAACCTGAACTTCAAAGATTACCAAAGGTTTCTTCGGTTCAGCCAGCTCAGCAGTGCGCTGTGATGAAACCAGCTGGTGACTCAAATTCCTCCAGTTCTCTGGGGCTTTTCTCCACAAAAGATGTCCAGTGGCCCTCTCCTCTTTCTGTCTCCTCATTCCTGCAGGAAACACTGCTCCTCACCCCCCATAGCTAGACAGTCGCATGACCAGTGTGACACTTTCGATGATAGCCACCAGGTGGCACCCTTCTCCACCCGACCGCGATTTGTGTCTGGTTTTGCCAGAGGCCACATAGGATCCAGAATTTAAAATTAGGTCTTTGATTTTTCAAAGGTAGTTGATCTTAAGAATTGATGGACAAGGGAAGAAAAATTAAGGTAAGAAACACTGAAAGAAAATAGAGGTTATAACTTCCATTATAAAAAGAATGAGCGGCTCAGTCAGTTAAGCATCTGACTCTGGGTTTTCACTGAGATTGTGATCTCAGGGTGGTAAGATTGAAGTCTGAGCTGGGCTCTGCACTGGGCGTGGAGCCTGCTTAAGATTCTCTCTCTTCTGCTTTTCTCCCCCTAAAGAAATCATGCAGTTTGCAACACACGAATTGTATGTTTATTAAAGTGTATATGTTGATCTTATGTGTTAATATAGCAAAACTGAGAGGAGATACACAGATCGTTTATCACTAGCTAATTGGAATGAGAGTTTCAATTGAACTAATTTTCAACTTTTTGACAATAAGCACAAATTAGATGTACTTTTATCCACTTAACTTCTGTAACCAGAAAAAAAGAAAAGTTTAAAAAAAATAGTTGAGCTCTTTTTGCACAAATTCAATACCTACCGAACCGTTGAGCTATATTTGGACTTTCGAGGCACCTGCCGCAGAGACAGAATGCCTGTTGCACTGTTTGCCGCCGAATGTACATAGCAGCAGAAAGGAGACCCGCGCCATCTGGGCATCATGTCACTTTCTTTTGAACACCGTCAGATGAATTACTTTCCCAGAACGGAGTAATTCCTGAGCAGCTTGGTGAGATGAGTTTCTTTTCTTAATGTGCACAATTGGGGAAGAGAGACAGACTTCCTGGAACCCCAGGAATATGCCAGGGTACCCCCAGGCCACACTGTGGCGTCCGTTTTGCCCTCTTTAATATGAGAGATGTCACTCTGGTTCCTGGAGGGAAATGCCAGCAGGATTGTGACTCTGGAGGCGCAGGCGGAACGAAAACACCGTGCGGTCCAGCTTAGCCGCAGACGCACAGCACCGATCCCCGTCGTGACCCGGGGGCGCCGGAGACGCACGGGACAGAGCGGCCCCGGGCTGGCAGCAGAGGAAACCAGCCACACGCTGGACTTCTTTGCCCAGAGACTTTGAAAGGAAATGGTGAAGATTATTTTCTACTATTTCCCTTCGTTTTGGTCAAGCTCGGGCAAAATAAAGACACTGGGGCCACGGAAGAGCCGTGCCCCTCCCTTCTCCATTTCTTGGCACAGCTAAAACATTGCGCAGGCGTGTGAGATGGGTCAGAGTCAGACTGACCGAGCTACAGACCTGTCTCTAGCCTTGGCAGGCTGTGAGCTACTGTTTACCTCATTTTGTTCACCTAAAGAAAGGACGAGGATAACAGTACTTACATCAGAGCATTATTGTGAGAATTATACGGTAAGTGGGTGCTCAGAACTGTCTGGTAGCAAGTAAAATGCCTTTTTAAAAAAATATATATGTGTCAGCCCCCTTATCACTACCGTTATCATTCTTAGGATCATTTTCATTGTCCTTTCAATAGTAGAGACCAGGGTAGGAAATGACTGCATTACGTCAAGCCTGGCACACCAGAGAGGCGCTATGAATGCATTAATGTAAATCATGAGTTTGTGTGAATCTGTGACAACTTGCTACCAAATAGAAAAAGATACCCCTTTCAAGACATTTTCCACCCCCTTTCTGGAAAACTATCATAAATAAACAGAGGCATCCACAATGGCTCTTCTGGGAAAGGTGCCTCCTTGGGTTGTGCAGTGCACGGCCTTTGCCGCTGTACACTGACCCACTTCACCCTCTGATGGAAGAGACCAGAGGGCTCGGTGACAGGTGAATTACTGGACAACAGAGAGAGAAGGGACCAAAAGGAAACTCGGATGGGCCTAGGAAATGCCTGAATGTATGTGCAAAATTCTGGTAAGGGCATGAGAGTGTTATGTCCCAAGGAGAAAGTTCATTGTTTTTCTCAGATGTTGAAAGGAACCGTGTGCCCCCCAGATTTCAGGAGCGCTATTCCAGAGGTAGGAGATGAGATGACTTGGGCACGTGGAGTTGGAAGTGATGCAGAAGTGAAGGCAGGCTCTAGAAGCAGCTGGTGGTTCAAGGGAGCCTGTTCTGTCCCGCGGCCAGCGCTGGGGCTCTTTGGCACGCGGGAACTCAAAAACTGAAATGGGAGGAACTTTCCAAAAATGAAGAAGGCAGGACGCAAGCAGAGATTTCCTGGTGCAGTTCCCATTCATTCAGTCCAGTCCTGCTCTGGAACACCAAGAGGGCCACAGCGGTGCCCTCTCTTTGAGTCTCCACATCTCCTCCCCACAAGGCGTCGCAGGCTGTCCAAGTCATTTACATTCGGCCAAGACATAGTCCCCCATGGCTTCTCCTGCAGAGATAAGAGACAGGAAAGTGCATCTCAGACCCAAGCACCGTGCGCCGCGTGTCCCTGGCCCTCACCCCCCTCATCCATTCACCTCAACTGGGACCACCCCCTGCCTGGAGGCCTCCCAGGGTTCACATCATCATCTCTCCCCTGGAGTTGCTTACCAGCTTTCTAACTGGGCCTCCTTGTGTTCCGTCTCACCTCCTGACGCTCGTTCTCCAACTGCCAAGAGTCTGTCGCCACCCACTGTTCCTGCACTGACTTCCCTGGGCTCACTGGCTAGCATCCTTGAGGCCCCCAGAGCTCTGCACGGCTGGCTTCCGTCTGTCCCTCTAATTCATATCTGTCTAAGGACCTCAGGGGCTCTCCTTTCACTGTCTTAACTTGTGCTAGATTTCATTCCTTTCTGGATGTGGGTTCGAGAACAGCAATAGTGATGAACTCAACGTTCAAGCCCACGCACTGTTTTAAATAGCAGCTTGCAACATAGTAGGTTCTACAGAGAAGTTTGTTGAACTTGGAGCTTTCGTTCCAAGGAAAACCATGAATTCCTGCTCCCGGGACCGTGCACATGTTCCCAAAGCGAAAAAGAGGACCAGGCTTCTCTTGGACGGATATCAAAGCCCCTCTGCCCTGCCTCAGCCCTGCTTCCTGATGAGTTAGTGTGTCCCCAGGTCAGAGGAACTGAGAGATGTCCTCCTTCCTCTTACTCACTTGAAGCCTGTCTTTTCCTTAAGATTCTGAACAGAATTCCAATAAAAAGGAGGATGATGCAAACAGCAATCCCACTGATGACTCCAATGACCAGGGTGCCAGACATCGGGGCCTCTAAAAAGGCAAAAGCAAGGGAAGGCTGGCACTCCGGCCCCAGCCCAGCTCAGCCCCAACCCTCACTGCCAGGCTGAGCCTTCTGCTTCCCCCCAGAAGGGACTTGCCCCACCCCCCTCGCCTGTACCCCAGGCGGCAGTGAGGGGCTGATCCAGGCCGGGGTGCTCCACTTGGCAGATGTATCTCTGTTCTTCCCCAGGGGCCACGGCCAACGCCGCCCAGCCCTGGTAGGTCCCATCCCCGTTGGGCAGCACATCCTTCGGCTCCACGTCCGTGGCATCCAGTGGCTGCCCGTCCTTCAGCCACTTCATGGTGATGTTCTGGGGGTAGAAGTTCAGGGCCTGACACCGCAGGGTGCTCACAGCGGAGGCCACGCGCTGAGTCACCTTCACCAGAGGGGGCACTGCACAGGAAGGAGGAAGGATCTGGAGAGGGGAGCTTTCTACCCTTGCCAGGAAGACTGGAACTTTCACTTCCCTTTCTCCACGGGTTGGAGGAGGAAGTTAATCATGTCCTGACACAGCTGCAGGACAGTCACCGTTTTGTGTCCTAAATCATGTCACAGGAGTGTCAGCTGTGATGGGGAGCTGCATGGTGGACAGTCAAGGCCATTCTCCTGCCCATGTATAAACACACTTACCTGCAGCGCGCGACTTCTGTCCTTTGTCAATAGAGTAAGTGGAATCGGATAAAATTCCACAGTGTGCAGACGTGATCGAATGAGCCCTACTGGCAAATTCTCCCTGGCTCAACCCGGTAAGGGTTCTTGTAAGAAGGGGCCTCCAAGATGGGCAGCCATCAGGGACTCTCTGTTGTTGCTTGCTCTGTAAGAGTAACGTTTAACCTCCCAACGATTCTGCTACTCTGACTGGTTGCCTCCTTTGCTAATTTCTTGGCTGGGCTTTCATGCAGTAATTGACATCTCTGAAATTCCTAAAACGTGTAAATATACACAGTGTTCTCGGGGAAATCAAGAGATCACAGATACTTCTTCTTCGGCCATGTGTAGGGAGAAAAGACCCCTAAAACCCTGACCCTCAGCGGTGCCCTACATCTCAGTTCTAAGGCGGAGCCCTCAGACCTCAGAGCTCTTGGCCCCGAGAGTCATGTGACCCTGGCCACCTGGGAAAGCCCAGCCCCAGACCTCGCCCTGTGTTCCCCTCTGCGGCATCCGGACAGTCCAGGGGCAGCCAGGCGCCCCCATCATACCTCGCCGGTCCAGGACCCCTCTCCCCAGCTCCAGCAAGCGTTGCAGCTGCTCGGGGCAGTCCCTCTCCAGGAAGGCCCTGTTCTGTTTGGCCCGAATCTTGTTCACTTCCCATTCCAGCTTGGTGGCCTGGGCCTTAGGCTCTGCTGCTCTCCAGTCCAGCGTCTCAGGGCAGAATTCCAGATGGTTCTGCCCGTCGTACCCATACTTCCAGAACCCCCTGGTGCTGTTGTCCTCTTGTACCTCACAGCCCAGGATCACTTGCAGGGTGTGGGACTCGGACAGCACCTCGAGCTTCGTTACTGAAATCAAAGGAGAAACTCCTTGTCTCGTCACCCTCAGGGAGCCTAGGACCTCAGACTCCTCCCCTCCTCCCGCGGGACCTCAGACTCCCTGCTTGCTTCCCCCAGATGCATCTTTGAGGTAGAGAAGCGCTCTGCCCCCCTGGGAAAGGCGAGCTCCCTCTCCATGTACCCTTGCTGTGGTTGTGATTGTCCATGATAGTCCAGAAGTCCACAATGAACATGTGATCCCAGCCTTTCAGGCTCTGACTCAGCTGCAGCCACAGCTGGCTAGTGGCCCCACCCTGGACCCACTGGGCGCGGGGCTCTGCACGGCGACTCTCGTGACTGTAGGACACGAACAGCTGGTCGTCCACGTAGCCCAAGGCCTCAAACAGGGGCAGCCCGAGATCCGGCACTGAGGCGCCCATGAAGAGGTAGCGCAGAGAGTGGGATCCTGGGGAGAAGGCAAGAGGACATCTCTGTGGGCTGCGAAAGGGGCTGGGAGGCAGCAGGGCCGCATCTCTGCTCCTTCTGGGCCCACCCACCACTCGTGAGCTGCAGGGCCTCTCCGCCCCCCCCCCCCCCCACAGCCTGGGTGCTCTCTCTTCCCCGGCGGTGGGGTGGGGGCTGCCACCACCCTCTTGGAGCTCCCAGCCTCTGCCCCATTCCCACATTTAGGGCAATCTCCCCTGCAGCCCACCAACTCTCTAAGATCCCAAAGGTTCTCTAGCTGGGGCAGCCAAGCTCTGGGTGCTCACGGGGAATTAGATCCACGTGCGGAGGAATTCACTGCTGGGTTGTTGTTTGTTTGTTTGTTTTTTCATAATTCCCATCTCTAAATTCTTTCCTGTGTTAAGTGTTTGCTGTGAAATGCTGGCAGATATGCTGATGTGTCACTAGGATACTTTCAGAGCAAAAGGAAGAAGACCCAGAAGAGCAAGAAAGAGTTTCCCTTCCTTCCGCTGTGGAAAGAGGGACTCTGGGATGAATGTCTAATACCTAGAACAGTGCCTGGCATGTACTCGGGGCTCGGTACATCCTTGTTAGATGAATCGATGATAACTCCTTGCTGTTTATCTCTGGCCCTGAACTCCAGATTCTTACACGCAACTGCCAACAGGACACCACCGGTTGGATAACTAATTGGAAAAATCCAACTTCAGTCTAACTCTTGATTTCCCCCAAGCTGCTCGCTCTTCTGCCTTCACCATCTCAGAAATGGCATCACCTATCACCCCACAGCTCAGGCCAATGATACATCTAAAATAATTTTAAATCACAGAGTCGCCTTTGACTTTTCTCTCTCTCACACAGTGCCAGATCTTTCGGCAGCTTCCTTCTAAAGACATCCAGAAAGCACCTGCTGCTCATGGCCTCCTCGGCTAGCCCCAGGCCTGGCTGCCATCTCCCCTTGCATCCCAGCAACAGCTCCCTTGCTGCTCCCGAGCTCTGTGACTTCCTTCACCCCTGCCTCCCACAGAGCGGCCAGACCTATGGTGGATCATGTCCCTCCTCGGCTAGAACCCACACGGCAGCGGTGAGGTCCGAGGACACCTTGCCTGTGGCCAGGGGCTGAGCCCCCGGCGAATCTCCATCTCTGGTCGCTGCTTCTTCTGCATCCCAGCCACTCCTAATTGGGACACTGTGACTCCCTCATTAATGTCTGGAGACACTTCTGGCTGTCAGAACTGGGGGGATGCTACTAACATCCAGTGAGTAAAGGACATCCTGTGATGCACAGAACAGTCCCCACAACAGAAAAGTCAGTTTCCCTAAGGTTGCAGTCTCTGCTTCAACTCAACCTGCTGTGTACACTCAGCTCAACTGGGAAGCTTCTAGAAGGCTCACCCCTACTTCCTTCAGCCTGAGAGGAGCCTGCCCCAGCCTCCCATCCTCATCTATCTTCACAGTTTCCTGCTGCTACCTGGGGCTCTGTGTCCTATGGTTTGTTAGTTTATTGTCATCTTGCCTCTAAAATGCAAAATACCAGAGGGCAGGGGCTTGGCTCCGCTACCTCCCCGGGTCTAGAACAGGGCAATTCACGCTCCATTACTCCCTTTATAAGTGTGAACAATGAATATTTCTGTTCCACATCAAATTTAGTATTCAGCCTCTACTGCGGTGTGACATGTAAGAATCACAGCTATGGAGATGCAGGTGCTGCTTCAAGAGCCCTGGGTGACTTGGAACAAAATTAGCCACAAGCAGGTCATGCCTCATTCTTGATGTCTGTAAAACGTGGGCACACATCTGACCTGCCCTCCAAGTGTTGTTCTGAGACTGTGTAAACAGGTGTGTGGAGAGTCCCCTTCAGCTGAGATTAGGAACAGTGATAGCTCTTCATTTTGCATCAGAGAACCAGATGGCTTAAGTTCTTTCTAACCTGGGGAAGGAACTGAGCCTGAGGAATTTTACGCCAGTAAAATCACCCTCCGACTCGCTCCTACTTCCCAAATGCTTAGTGGAGTCAAATCTGATCATAGAGAGGAAGGGGATTTAAAACCTAGTTCGATGTCAGTTATCCTCCCGTTGGCATCCTTTAGTAAAAGCCTGTCAGTCACACATACTACGATGAACTTTGCAAATCAATCCCCACCCCCCGCCCGCGGCTGAAAATGCGAACTGTTCCCTTCAGTTCAAGAGTCCAGAAATCGCAGATACGTTATTTATTCCAGGCAAAGGAATAACCGCCAAGAGTCAGTAAGGTTCGGGTCAGATCTGTCTCGGGGGCCTCTCTCCACCCCGAGTTGGAACGGGGAGTGTAGAGGGGTGGGGGGGAAGCCCGGCCTCCGCGAGCTCACGGGCCCCCACGCGTCTGCGAGGCTGGACGCTGTGCGTGGGGGGTCGCTCAGCCCAGGCCTGCTGCCCTCTGCCAGCCCTGAGTGTCAACACGTCGTCTCTGCGGAGAACTTCCTGTTTGGGGACCACCGGGGAAAAACACGACATGGCCCAAAGCAGAGCAACAGCACCCAGCTCGGAAGGACCCGGGGATCCCAGCCCAGCCTGGATGAGAAACGCGCAGATTTGGAGTTAAAAGTAGTTAAAAACGTCGCAGTCGGCGGAGGGGACGGGAGGCTCCGAGCGCCACCCTGGGGAGCTGCGACGGAGGTGGGGGCCGCACAGGTCCCGGGCGAGGGACCCGCAAACCCGGCCGCACCCGGCGGTGGAGCCCCTCCCGGGAGAGTCGGGGACAGGCTGCGCTGGGGCCGAGCCGTGCCCCCGCACTCGGCGACCCCCGGCGCTCAGCAAAGCTGGTTTCGATCTCGTCCCCCCGCGGCCCGGACTCACGCGGCGGCGGCCCGGGCTCGGCCACGGTCCGCAGCAGCAGCAGCAGGAGCAGCGCGCGCCGCGCTCCGGAGCCCATCTCGGCGCGGCGACCGTGCGTCTCCCCGGCTCCGCGCGTCCCGGAGCTTCACCCGCCTCCGAGCGGCGGCGACGCGGGCATGGCCAGCAAGTCACCCTGGAGTCGCTGCCCGGGCTGCGGGGATACCAGACAAAACTTCCTGGCCGGTGCGATCCTTTTCCGGGGCCGCGGCTGAGAAGAAACGCGGCTCCTGAACTTGAACTCTGCTGCGGCCCAGGGCACCGGCTTGTGAAACACTGTGACCCAGCTGTCCCTGGGGGGTTTCCAGGCCTTCGGGGACGTTGCTGTTGGGGGAGAGTATGCTTACCAGTGTTTCGACCGAAACAGCCTTATTTCTGATATCCGATACTTAAATAGGAATTTTAAAATTCAGCGATACATTTTCAGCATTTTTATCTTAAGTTCATCTTGCCAATTCTGTTTATTCAACTTAAAAATACGGTTTTTGTGTAAAATTTCCATTTTATTCCCACATTAGAAACAATGAAATCGTAAGTCTAATAAGTTAGAACCTAGTGAAACATCTTTCCCAATTTAATAGTTAGATTTCACAAACTTTACAACACATTGAGATCACCTAGAAAATCATTAAACTTATCGATGCCCTGTTTTTACTTCAGCTACTGTGCCTGCGGTGTTACCTGGGGATTGGAATTTTAACCCCTCCTCCACCCCCACCCCACACACCCAAAGTTTGGGAACTACTGCTTTAGATATTTCAAAACATATTACCAAATTTAATACATCTGATTTTCCTAAAAACCTTTAAATACCTAATAAATCCAGTGAGCAATACCTTTTTAAGCATGCATGCCAATTTTGGCCACCTAAGAAAAAGAAATCAGACTTGGAAACTGGGGCCTAACTGCAGGGGGATATGAAATGCAACCGGAAAAATGATGAATACAGTGGATGAATCCATTGGGGTTGAATGATTGTAATATATTTTTTCTTGGTATCAGCTTGATTATTGAAATTTAATTCACATCCCGTACAATTCCTCCACTTAAGGTGTAAAATTCAGTGAATTTTCACATTTTTACAAAGGCATGTGATTATTAACACAGTTCTAGAACGTTTTTCATTCTCCCCACAAAGAAACTTTGTGCCTTTTAGACAGCACTAGGCAATGCCTCCCACCCCACTGCAGGCTTCACTAATCTACTTTCTGTCTCAATAGATTGACCTCTTCTGAACATTTTAGACACATGGAATCCTAGACTATGTGATTCTTCATGACTGGCTTCTTTCATTTAGCGTAATATTTTCATGTTTCTTTTTCACAGATGAATAATATTCCATCACACCCCATTTTATTTCTCCCTTCATCAATTGATGGAAACTAGGTTATTTCAACTTTGTGTCTATTAAGAAGAATGCTGCTCTGAACATGTGTGTACCCATTTTTGTGTGGACTTACATTTTCTTTTCTTTTGGGTATGGACCTAGGGGTGGAATTGCTGGGTCCTATGATGACTCTATGTTTAATTAACCTTTTGAGGAACCACCAGACCGTCTTCCAAAGTGGATACACCATTTCGTGCTCTCATCAGCAGTGAATGACAGTCCCGATTTCTCTATACCTTTGCCAGCACTTCTTATGGTTCATCTTCATAATGCTAGTCGTCCCAGTCGGTGAGAAGGAATGCCTCATTGCGCTTTGGATTTGCCTTTCCCTGATGACTGGTGATAGTGAACATCTTTTTTTTTTACCTGAATATTGGCCATCTAGGAACCTTCTTTGGAGAAATGTCTGTTCAGATCCTTTGTCATTTTAAAATCTGGGTTATTTGCTTTTTCTCATTGAGTCATAAATGTCCTTTATGTATTCTAGATGTAAGGCCAGTACCAGATATACAATTTGGGAATTCCAATTCAGTGTGTGATCTTTTTACTGTCTTGATGGTGTGCCTCGTGGCACAGACACTGTTAACGTTGGTGAAGTGCAACTTACGTATTTTTTCTTTGGTTACTTGTACTTTGGGTGTCATAACTGAGAGATCATTGCTAAATCCAAGGTCACAAAGATTTATACCTACGGTTTCTTCTAAGTATTTGTAGTTTTAGTTTTTACATTTATGTCTTTGATTCATTTTGAGTTAATTTTTTGGATGTGGTATGAGGTTGAGGTCCAACTTCATTCTTTTTCATGTGTGTAAAAGTAACATCTCAGATCTTCCTTCGTGTGTAGGGGGGAAAAAACCAGTTCTTCTACATCATATTTTCTATCCTGTGTGTTTCCTCTTCTACTCACACAAAACGCTTGACTTCTGACTCGTCTAGTTAGCTCTCACTGCACGGAGGGACACTGGAGACAATAAATGCTGTCTGGTCTGGGGTGCCAGCCGCCGGCCTTGCAGAGATTGACAGCAGGCCCCACTGTGCTGCTTCTTAGCTTGCTTACCTGATTAGAATAGCTTTTTCCAAAGAACTCCAATGGTGCCATGGCTGGAATGCTTGCTAACATGGGCATCTGAGCAGTGGTGTTCATGGAGTCTGATGAAAGCTCTGTTTGAGGTTCCTGGTTTCTTTTTGCCCCTCCCCAGAATGTAAGATTTCGTCCTTTGTCCCAACCATCTGCTTCCAGGGATATGCCAGACCCACCCAGGTCTACCAACAGCCTAGCTCCTTCCTCATGTGCTAATGGTGGCCCTCTCCAGGTCTCAGTGTTCAGTATGGCAGGGGTAGGTGGCTGCTTCTCCCCAAGGGACATTCACCCAGCGCTGACTGGTTCCATTCTTGCTGCACTGGTACCCTTTGTGGTCTGAGTGCAGGCCTCCCCGACCCCTTAGGGAGAACAGGTATCAGCGTGGTGGCAGAGGAAGAGACATAGGCTGGGCACTGCACCAATGCTTCCTGCCGAGTGGTCTTATGGTGGGTCTTATATATTGAAGGCAGTCCTGTGGAACGGGAGTAGGAGGTAGATGGTCCCTGGGCCTTCCCTTCTGAAGTATTAGCTTGCTCCACGAGACCAGTAACCACCTGTAAGCTGGCCTCAGCCCCTCCAGTCTCCGGAAACCCTTGTGGATGGTCAGATGTTAGGGGTTGAAATGTGTCCTCCGCTAAAATGGTTGAAGTCCCAACTCCAAGTACTTGTACGTAACTTCATTTGAACATCAAGTTTTTGCAAATGATCAAACTAAGAAAAGGCCATTAGGATGGGACCTAATCTGACAGAACTGATTTTGACCCAGAGAAGTTCACGGAGGAGGGATGTGAAGACAGGAGGGTAACTGAGAGCAGCCTACATGCGAGGAGAGGGACCTGGAACAGGTTTTTCTCTCGCCTTGCTCAGAAGGAGTCAGCCCTGCCAACCCATTTTCAGAATTAACCCCCAGAACAGTGATTTCAAAGTGTCCAAGTCCTGATTAACCCAGGAGAGAAAGGAAAGGGAAATGCAACTTGCAGAATGCCAGGCCTGTACGAAGGGTCATGCTGAGCTGTCTATACAGGAGAAACTTACTCTCAACATCTTCTTAAGAATATATTGTTCTGGGGTGCCTGGGTGGCTCAATTGGTTAAGCCTCCAACTCTTGATTTTGGCTCAAGTCTTGCTCTCAAGGTCATGAGATCGAGCCCCGGGTCTGGCTCCGTCCGCAGCGCGGAGTCTGCTTGTCCCTCGCCCTTCTGCCTGCCCCTCTCCTCGCTCCCTCTCTCAAATAATTTAGGTATTAATTTAGGTATTCAGACCGTTTACATTTAACCATTACATGTAACAGGTAAGTGAGTAAAATCTTTAATAGATATATAACCTCTATTTGCAAAGAGGGACTTAGGGCCTTGCCCAAGTTCACTGAGGTGAACAACTCTGGGAACTCACAGAAATGAATAACTTCTTGCCTTAAATGACTTCAGTAGAATCAGAGAGGTACCAGGCCAGGTTCAACAGAAACTGCATTTCATTTCCTCTGGTTCCTGACCATTTCTTCGTCTTCCTCTGAAACGGGCAGTCTAAACCGACGATCAATTCCTAGGAACGCCAGGATGTGTTAGGAAAGCTTCGTGTATACATTCACGCAGGGAAATGTGTCTTGGGCCCATTTAG
The DNA here is from genome assembly GCF_022355385.1 of Mustela nigripes. Lineage (NCBI taxonomy): Eukaryota > Metazoa > Chordata > Mammalia > Carnivora > Mustelidae > Mustela > Mustela nigripes. The sequence continues at coordinate 24,088,466 of NC_081561.1, read as the reverse complement.
GCGCCCTCCATCTGCTTGCTCCCCTGACTTCTCTCCCTCCTTCCTGCCCCTTCGTGCTCCGTCCACAGGAATGGTCACATTCTAGGCCAAGAATGTTTGTTCCTCTCTCTCCTCTTTCCTTTGAACTCCTGCTACACAGTGACCTTGTTCTACATCGTTCAGCACTGTTGCCTAGTGGAAGTATTCCATAACTATGTGTGGATTGAGTAAATAAATGAGCCAGTGAATGAATGTCCAACAGCAGACCATGAAGCCAACTGAAACCCACTTGGGAACTTGGGAAGACTTCTCTGGTTGTCTCTATTCCCGGTGCCCCCGGAGCTTGTGAATACCAGAAGACATTGCATGGACTTATGCATATATGTTAATATACTACCTCTCTCACTAGATTTGTCACTGACCGAGACCCTCTCTGTGCTTCTTTTTTTTTTTCTTAAGATTTTATTTATTTATTTGATAGACAGGGATTACAAGTAATCAGAGAGGCAGGGAGGGAAAGAGGAGGAAGCAGGCTCCCCGCTGAGCAGAGAGCCTGATGCAGGGCTCCATCATCAGACCCTGAAATCATGACCTGAGCTGAAGGCAGAGGCTTAACCCACTGAGCCACCCAGGCACCCCTGCTTCTTGATAATCCTGACGCTTTGCAGAGTAACCGGCACAGAGCTACACAGTTGCTTCCGCCGTAACCCAGTACCTATATTCCTGAAATCCTCATAGTCTTAAAAAAAATACACTCACATTCAACAGGGGTCATGGAAAACAAGGACAGGGCAGACAAGTGAAAACTCTTGAACAGGTATACAAAAGGAAGGAGTAGCTGCTTCCCCCCACACGCTCAGAGTGGATCTTTCATTAACTTTGCACCAATGTTCTATTAATTGATGGAAGATCCTTAGATAGACACTTTGATGCATTTCTTTTTTTGAAAGATTTTATTTATTTATTTGAAAGAGAGAGAGAGCATGTGAGCACATGTGAGAAAAAGGAAGAGGGGTGCGCCTGGATGACTCAGTGGGTTAAAGCATCTGCCTTCAGCTCGGGTTATGATCTCACGGTCCTGAGATCAAGCCCTGCGTTGGGCTCCTTGCTCAGCAGGAGAGCCTGCTTCTCCCTCCCCTTCCGCCCCTTCCCCCCTGCTCATGTTCTCTCAAATAAATAAATAAATAAATAAACTGGGGAAAAATAAAAAAGAGAGAGAAATATTGAGAGCAGGAACAGGGGGACTAGAGAGAAACAGAGTCCCCACTGAGTGGGAAGCCTGCTGGGGGACTCGATCCCAGGATCCTGGGATCATAACCAGAGCCAACGGCAGATACTTAACTGACTGAGCCACCCAGGCTCCCCCTCTTGTATACATTTCTAAGTATATAAAACACTGAGACACTTCTTAATCATTCTGTAAGTTCATATGCTTTTGCTTTTTATTTTCATATGCCCTAGAGAGACTGTATCTTTGGGTCTGTTAACAAACGTGTTTACTTTTGCCACTTGGAGTAGCTCTACACACATGACCTAACATTCATATCATCAGCTCCCAGGACAAGAGAAAGAGTGCAGGGCTGACAGAGTGTTTCAAGAAATATTGTCTGAAAATTTCAAGCTTTGGTGAAAAGACACAAATTGCATAAACCCCAAGTAAAATATAATCAAAGAAACTCCTGCCAATCACTTTGTAATTAAAATTCTAGAAACTAAAGACAGATTAAAAAATCTTGAAAGCATCGAGAAAGAGGGGCACCTGGGTGTCTCAGTGGGTAAAGCCTCTGCCTTCGGCTCAGGTCATGATCCCAAGGTGCTGGGATCAAGTCCCCCATCTGGCTCTCTGCTCAGCAGGGAGTCTGCTTCCCCCCTCTCTCTCTCTGCCTGCCTCTCTGCCTACTTGTGATCTCTGTCTGTCAATAAATAAATACAATTTTAAAAAAACTTTTAATAAAAAGCATCGAGAAAGAAACAAGCTATGTAGGGACAACAACTTGGGGGACAGTGCATTGTTCCTCTGAAGAAACGGGCCAGAAGGAAAGGGCACATGCTTCTGGGGCAGTGAAAGAAAATAATTGTTAACTGCAAATTCTATGTCCTTTAGGTAAAACTACCTTCAGGAATGAAGGGGAGATAAAGACATTCTCAAATGCAGGAAAGCAGAAAGAATTTTTTTACTAAGAGACCTATCTTTAAAGAATGAGTAGAGAAGTTTCTTAAAACAGAAAAGAAGTAATAAGAGAAGGCATCTTAGAGTACCAAGAAGAAAGAACTACAATGGCAAGACCAGAAATATGGGCAAACATATAGGCAAACATTAGATTGCCTTTCTCATGAGTTTTCTAAATCATATGTGGCAACTGATACAAAAATTGTAACAGTTTGATATTCAAGACAATATTTTTAAATAGAGAGGATAAAAATGATGTGTCCACAATTAACTTGTGGTCATAAAACCTGATCCTAATAGACTATGAAAAGTCATATACATTGTAAGACCTGAGAGTAACCACTGACAAAATTGTACAAAGCAATGAACTAAAAAAATATTATAAATAAATCCATTTTCCAAAAGGGATGGAATTTGAAGAACCTGTTCAAATAACTTACAGAAAGAAAAGAAAAGAAAAACAGGAAAAACAGAGAAAACAAAGAATAACATAACAGACCTAAACCCTCACATGTCAAAAATCATCTTAAATGTAGATGGTCTAAATACCTAAATTAAAAACAGAAATTGGCAGAGATAGGGTCTTCATGGAGGTCCTCAGGTTAAAATGAGGTCATTAGAGTGAGCCCTAAACCATTATGACTGGTGTCCTTATAAAACAGGAAATGTGGACCATACCCATGCATAGAGGGAAGAAGACAGTCATCTACAAGTCTAGGAATGCCTGAAGCTCCCAGAAAGGAGACCTGCCGCAGATTTTCTTTCTCAGCCCTCGGAATGAACCAACCCTCTCTACACACTTGTTTTAGATATCTAGCCTCCAGAATGTGGGACAATACAAGAGCTCCCAGTCTGTGGTACTTGGTGATAGCAACAAACTATTATAAGCTAAACCATTTAGAGTACCTGGCTCATGCTTTACACATTCCGTAGACACTCAACAAAAGATTGGTTGAGGTAAGAAAACCTGATCACAAGACAAAGACACAAGCTTGGGTATTTGTGTTCTAGGAGACAAAATGGGAAGGAGCTGGGAGAATCTGAGTATGCAGATTCTCTTTCCAAACCCTATTTTCAGTTTGCTGCTGCACCCTCATAGTCTATGACTGAGACATCTGAGTCCAGAGTCCCCCTGAGTGAGTATCACCCAAGGAGAACCCTCGGTCTCCTGCCGGGCCGGTCTGTTAGCGTGGAACAGTAACCTGGTCATCAGGGTGCCTCTTCCACAGGTCTCTAACCAATCTATCCATTTCCAGTCCCGCTCACAACCCTGACCTCAGAGACACCTGGTGTCTCAGAGACTTACATCTTTTTGGCTTCTGCGGTGGGGAGTTTATGTTTCTTATTGGTTTTGTCCCCTTGCCGGTGCTGAGTGCAGCTTTCTCTGGTCTGGCAAGACGTTCACCCATCTGCTCTCCAGCTTCCAAAATTCCATTGACATCTCTCATTGGGTTGCTTTGTCTCCCATTCCCTTCATCTTTGAGTGTTTATGCCTTCTTTGTAAAATCTTTTACCGTAAAAGAGTGGGGCTTGGAGAAGGAGCAGAGACTGACATGTGTCCAGCAGCGTGGTTAACTGCAAGCTGGTTCCTTTCAGTAAAAAAATAATGCAGTGTTGGGGCGCCTGAGGGGCTCAGTCGGTTAAGCGTCTGCCTTCAGCTCAGGTCACGATCATGTGGTCCTGGGATCGAGTCCCGCCTCAGGCTCCCTGCTCAGCGGTGAGTCGGCTTCTCCCTCTCCCTTGGCCCTCCCCTCTGCTCTTGCTTTCTCCCTCTCTCAAAGAAATAAATAAAATCTTTAAAACAAATGATGCAGTGTAATAATGGTAGGATGAACTCTATTTGCTAGGAACCGTGTATGAACCTCCTGTATATATGATCTCATTGCATTTTCAAACTCCCTTTGTCAAGGAGTTTATAGTCAGATTGAAAAGATATACCAAAGAGCAGGGCCCTGGAGTTCGCTGCATCTGTAACCAGGAGGGGAAGAGGTGAAGGTGTAAAGGTCCACAGCTCGAATGACAATTCCATCTCTTAGTGCAAACGTTATCTAACTTCCGTCCAAAGACCTGGTTGCTTACTCCCGGCCTTTTACTCGACTGTTTACTGCTATTTCTCTTGTGCTACTGTATGGCCTCAGTTGAGCCCGTCTGAACGCCAGTCTGTTCACCTGTTAAATGTGGATAATAATTTCTAATCGCCAATCGATTCTTTACATGAACGACCCCCTACAGTTATTAACAGATATGGACACCAGTGGAAGGTAATAATTACCCAGCAGATTAGGGATGAACTGTATGCAATACATTTTGGTTTAGAGTGCCACTGCAGCTAACCACAGACCACGGTGTAAAGGTCTAGTTCAGCTAAGAAGAGTTGGCGGTCAGCACAGTGACTAGTGCTGTTAATTGTTATCTTTCAGCTCCCTTGGCAGCCCTAGAAACTTTGAGGGAGGAAGTGTCCTTCATATTTAATATCTTCCTATGGAAACTGTCCATACCTTTTTTTCATGACTGATGAGAAAAGCAGCCGAATCTAGACTTGTTCACTTTGGTATAATCCGAGTTTTTGTAAACTTCTCTATCGTGTATCATTTCTGATGAGCACTGGAGTGTGCTTTAAAGGCACGTGAATTATAATCAGTCTTCAAGGCAAAGTTATATTGCAAGGCCCCTTCAACTCTCTAGGTCTCAATTTTCTCATTTGTAGAGTTGATAGCAATAGCTATTTCATAAAATGGTATTTAGAATTAAATTTTGTAATTAAAGAATTAAATTTTGTAAAAAGCAAATTGATAAATGAAGCCCTCAGTATAGTGTCTGGTATATAATCAGGCTAAGCCATGATGATGAGGAGGATTTATTCTAAAATATATATTATGTAATATACTATTATATATTCTAATATAATATTATATAATAAATACTACATATTATATATTCTAAAATAATATTTTATGTAAATACATAATATTTTATATATTATATATAAATTTATATATAATATATATTTATATGTATAAATATATAATATTTTTATATAATACCATAACAATAATATTGTCAATGATATTGCTGACCTGAGGACGTCACTTCCTATCAGATGACAGGTCAATACCCTCTTACAGATTGCCTATTGTGTGGTTTTCTCACTGTAAAACAGTAATAGTTTTTTTTTTTTTTTTTAAGGATAAAGCATGTGCAGTCTCTCCAGGTCTCTGGGCTTGTTATGCTTAATTTGCTGCTCCCGTTGAAGACACAGGTGTGGTGGCTTCTCCGAGATTATTTCCAGGCCTGTCCCTCCCTGCGCCTCCGTTCTGCACTCTTGCCCATTTCTTTTCCCTCGTGTTTTCTTCTTTATTCTAAACTGTAGGCAGTGCGAGCCTAGTCATCTGGGTTCTCCTCCTTAGTCACTGTGTGGGGGAGTGAGTGGATCGAGCCGCGCGGGCTTCTTGCCCCGACGAGTACTTCAGTGACGAGTACGGACCCCAGAGGTCCTTGTAGTGGGCCTCCCTACTTTCTCAAGTGTTCTGGGCCCAAACTCCAGTCTCACTGCTTCTCAAGGCTCTCATCGTCCCTTGTAAGTAATAATCATTTCTGTCCGTCAGTGGACTGTATGAAGGAGATTTGAAATCTGGGTAGTACAATGTCAACCCAAGGTTAATGATCAGTAACTGTCCAGGCACCCCGAGAGGCCGCCGTCCCGCGGCGGGTCGTGTTAGTGTGGGGCGCCATCCGGTGTCCAGTCGTGCAAACAGCATCCTGCCTCCAAAACTCGTCTGGGCAGGAAAGGGTTGAGGCCCAAGCCAACCTGTGTATTACACTGTTATCCTTCAACCACTCGACTAGCCCTGGACACTTCAAAGGTTAAGTGCATAACCTTTATAGTCAATTCTTTATCTAAAACTCTTTAAAGTTACTCGTTAGCAATTGGGTGTTTTGAAATCCATGAATTAACGTTCTGCATCTCAGGGGCCTCTTTCGTGGGACTTGATAAACCTACACTTTCCCTTTCAATACACGGTGCTTAATACATTTATTATCACTCTTGTTAGGACTATCGTCATGGCCGTAGCTGATACACTCACCCAGGAATCTCAGAAGTCTTTCCCTACTCAGCAGTAGAGGAGCCCGTTCCAGTGCTCATCTCTGTCCAAGGCTTTCCTCCTTCTCTGTGTGGTCATGGCACTTTGAGAAGGAAAAGAAGGAATTTAGTATTGAAAAAGTTGCCCTTACAAGATTCGAGGCTTACCCTCCTCCCCCTGCGAAAACCGACTGCTCCCCTCCTTCAGGCCCCTCTGACGTCTCTGAACAAACCGGAGTGGCCTTTTCCCTGGTTTCCCCTCCTGCAGACCTTTCCATCATCGGGAGGAGAGCCTGTCCTCCCTTTCTTATTCCCCGAACCCAGCACAGTGCGGGTCTTCTCTAAGGGGCTGCTGAGTTCTTCGTGAAAGGAAGGAATTATCCGGCGTGATTTCTCTGCACCACTTAGACAGGCGTCCAGTCGCTCTCTTTGTTCCTCTCGCGTTCCTTCCTGCCTGTGGACTTCCTGCAGCCTTAGGGCTTCCCAGGGACCCCCGGATCACCATCTGCCAATGGGGAGAGTCATTTCTGTTCACCAGATGGGAAAAGAAAACTGTTAAGTGTATAATGAGACGTTAATAATTATTCAGAGAAAGGCCTGGAGAAATCGGAGTTTACCCGCCTCTAGATAAGCGTTGGTTGGTTCGGAGCGCCACCTAGTGTCAACCAGGACCAACAGCACGATGTATTGTAAACTTGCTTCTGCCGGGAAGGTGAGAGGTCCAAAGGGGATGTACTTGGCGGGTGTGAAAAGGCCTTTTACCTAAAACTCACTAAACATGCTAGTAAGTAATAGTTGGGGTGTATTTTAATTTATGCGCTTTATAGATTAAAAATCAAGCCTTATCTTCGACTGTAGTTTAATCTGTATTTGTGTGTGTGCGCGAGTCTTGGGGACCTGGACTATACAGCTAACCCTAGAAGAAATCTAAATTCTCAATCTCCGTTTTCTTACTGATGATATGATAATGGATGTCAAGGATGTATAGGACGGTGGTGAAGACAGAACGAAAATAGTGCATTTAATTCCTGGTCCATACAGAATGTTCAGTTACCTGTTGTCCTTATTAATATTATCGACACTCTTAAACCAACAGGGGCACGATTCTGCTGTGTTGTGGTTATAATAACATACGTGTGCTTTTAAAAGTTATTTTTATTTAATATGTATATAAAAATTTTGTTCTTATAATATGGTACTACATAAATATTAACTCGTAAATTTATATAACAACCTATGAATCAGGTGGTATTACTGACATTTATAGATGAGAAGAGTGAAATATAGAGAAATTAATTAACTTGTCCACTGGTAAAGTTGAACTTGGACCCAGGCATTCCAGCCTCTGAGGCAGTCATTTAGATAAATATACTATGCCACCTCTGTATTTTTCTTGAATTATTTTAGAAAAGAGGAAATATAAATGCCACTACTATTAACCATGAAAAGTATAAGAAGTCTATGTATTAACTGAAGCATAGCTACAAATCCGTAGGTAATAAGAATTTGGTAATTGATGAATTTGATGAAATAAGAATTTGGTCCCAACAAGGATTTCTGTGAACTTAAGCGGGTTTGGTGAGTTTAGTAGTAAAAAATGCAGGGTGATGGAATTCCTGGGTCCCTCTTATGTATCGGCTACACACAGTTCTCCCTGACAGCCGTAGCTGCCATTGAAAGTGCACGTGCACCTGAGATGCAGCAGGTGAGGACTGGGTGACTATGTGAGTGACGTCATCTCTTCCCGTGGTGTTTTAGGCAAGGAGTGAGCTCCAGGAACAGCAGCGAGGGGGGAGATGCTGAGTGACAGTGATGGTTCTGGGTTATATGCTCACACATATATATACTACACACACACACACACACACACACACACACACACACACATACACACACACAATTACATTCAAGTGTACACACCCACACTCAACTCCCTTCTCCGATGGTCTGGCTTCATCTCCTGTTAGAATTTCTCATCAAAATCTTCCTTGAGTTAACACCCAGTCATGTTACCTTTCAGAGGCTTCCAGGAGAAACACACATAACTGGAAAGAGTGAACAAGCTTGTTTGATGGTTTCTTATCACCCTCTTCCAAATTAAGGAGGGTACCAATTCTCAGGGTCACTCCGAAACAGCAGAATCCCACAGTGGATGGATCTCATGGAAAGAAACCTCAAGTCAGAGGCAACTGTGTGTTCAGCCCCGTCTCAGGAACTGTATGCATGTGATCTAATTTAATTCTCACTATATTCCTGGGGGGTGGGGGGGCTAGTCCTCTGGCCCAGAGGAGGAAATGGAAGTGGAAAGTCTGAGACTTAGCAGAGTTACCCTGTTGCTGCATGGAAGAATTGGGATCGGAAACAATGTTTTTGCTCTGAAACAGCTATCTTCCCACTCTTTTGCACCATGAGCTCAGCTGTGTTCTCTGCCTGCAAGCAGCCTGACAACTTTTGGGTTAGCCTGGGGCTGGCAGGGTTTCCAACTGGCTAGGGAATGCGGAAGGTTTTTTGAGTTGACCTTCATCATTTATATATGCAATATATAATACATAAAATATAATGTTCTCTAATATTATATATGATATTCTATACTATGCATTATACATACAAATCTATAATATGCAATATAAGTGAATATGTGATATGTTATATGTTAATTATATATATTTATAAACAATCTTGTGCTTAATGAAAACTGCCAAGTCAATATAGATATACATTATTAAATTAATTTAACACTCAGTTTTAATTTCTAAAGTAGTTAATATGCCTACAAGAGTAACCTGCATTAATGAAATTTTGGGGGGCCCTATTGAAGTGTAAAGGGGTCCTAAAATCTAGAAGTTTGAGAACCACGGCCCTAGGCTGAACTTGGACATCTTATTTTCCCAACTGGATTGGTAAGGACTTGAAGGCAAAGGTGTAACCAGCACATGAACATTTAAATTCTTTTATTCTTCTGTTCTCTCCGTGGTTTGGGTCTTTCCAATGAGACTTATTGCCCAGTATGATAATTACCCTGTCTGTGTCTGTCACCCCAGTTATAGAATTCCTTGAGAGGAGGCACTTTGCTGGGCTGATGTTTGTTTTTATGATCTCATCTGGTATCTTTTGCTTAACAGGTGCCCTTCGTGTGCAGAGCTCATGCATGGCATTGTGATGGGCTCATAATAAAAAAAGTGGTAATACATCTTAACAAAAATCTATCAAAACTTGTATGTCCACGTTTCCTCCAAAATAGCCACAGGGTAAGGCTCTATGCTTACTCCGATTAAGGCTACCACCTAAAATATGTCTGCAACGTATGGATTATAATCACCTTTATTACGGGCCTTGACTGGGAAGCTATAAAAATGTATATATTCTCACTATTGATAAATCCTTTTCTTCTGAGGGTAGGTTTGACTTTTGAGACAGTTTAAAGTCATTTGAAGACAAGCTTAAAGAATAAGGGGGCTCTGGATGACCTAGCTTCTCGTGTCACTTATGTGGTTCTAGCTGCAATTCCAGAATGTTAGCTAAATATGTTTTGGAATGTATTACTCCCTTGGTGATATTCTCTATGTATTATTAAGCTCCTATTCTGTGCTGTACCATTATGTTCTCTGTTTCCCCAATGTCTTTTAAGGATGTGTCAGGGAATAAACATAGAGAAACAGTGGTCTCTGCCCTTAAGGTGCCCACAGGCTGTGCTGCAGGAAACATTTTGGCTCAGGTCTGATTGCGTAATTGTTGGTCGTTTGCCTGCAGAGACTGGGTTATTTGTCAGGATGGTTCCTGGGGCTGAAGCAGTCAGTGACCCTGCAATCTTCTTTAGGCTGCAAATCTCCTGAAGCTCTTCCCTGTATACTTTTTCTCAGGCTGCCCTGTATCGTCAGCCTCACAATGGAGCAAAGCACTAGCCATGTACCCTCAAGCAAGGAGGCTAGTGGACTGGCTACTGTTATTAACCTCATCAGTTGGTGAGTCAGGAAGAAGCAGGTTTGAATCGCTCCCAGTGGGAACCTGTAACAAGGTTCATGAGCACCGGGTTAGCTACTTTCGGAAGCAGACAGAACCCTACTCTGGCACGGTGGAAGGCTGATGCCTACACCTGCTCCAGCAACTCCTCTCATCATCCTTGTGTATTTCACGATGCTCAAGGCTCTCTCCCCCCCACACTCTGTCCCGTGGCCATTACTGCCTTTTGGACGTGACATTCGGCTCTGCACATTTAATTTTGCTCACCAGCTTTCCAGACCTGACAAACACGAAAGAAAATTAGCCAATTCATACTTTTCAGAATGTGTGTAAATACAAGAATGTGTGTAAATACACAATTCATTGCATTGTGATATTTGTGTCGTTGGCTTATTGTTGGCTACCTTGAGGCCACCGATTTGAGTAGGAGGACCACACCCTTGACCTGAATTCTCCCTTGGAGCTAATTTTAGTAGGCTTTCTGTTGCTCACAGGCTTCGCCAATCTTATTTCAAAGCACGAGACTCCATGACACACCTACCAGATCTAAGGTTACTTTAAAGTCGACGGCCAAGAAGTTTTACACCTTCTCATTTTTAGAATGGTTTCTAAAGGTTCTGACTTGGAGCACTTAGAACAAACCAACTAACAAAGTGGCAAAGTATAATCTTCAAAAAGTTAAAAACATGCGTCTCCTGGGCACCTGGGAGGCTCAGTCAGTTAAACATCTGCCTTCTGCTCAGGTCATGATCCTGGGTGCTGGGATGGAGCCCAGTGTGGGGCTCTCTGCTCGGCAGGGAGTCTCTTTCTCCCTCTCCCTGCCATTCCCCTTGTTTGTGCTCTCTCTCTCTCTCTCTGACAAATAAATAAATAAATAAAATATTAAAAAGAAAAAAATCCCACACACAAAACCCACATGTCTCCTACAAGTACTGTTTACAGCAGGCTTGTGCATGGAGCAAATAATGATAAAAGTCATTAACAAGGAAGCAAGCAGGATGACAACGTTAGGTCAAGGCAGGATACAGGAAAATGAAATATATATTCAGGCAGAAAAAGAAAAAAAATGCAATGATTACTTTTAAGGTTATCTTTTCTACTGGAAAGAGTTCACTTACCTCTCAACTGGGCAAAACCCTTACTAACGTATCAATCTTCTACAAGTGAATGCCTAATTTCACATACTCTGGACCTAATCAAAGAGTAAATATGAAGTCACTTACCTTCTTGAAAGCCGGGCCGTCCAGAATGATAACTAGTGCCACGTGTGGCCACTAGTGACTGGTGGCTAGTCTGAAATGGAATGTTCTACAAATGTAAAATACACTAGATTTGACAGACTTACCATTTGATTAAAAGAAAAGGAACATAAATTATCTTATTTTTTAAAATATTGATTACATGTTGAAATGGTCAGCGTTTGGATAGATTGAGTGAAGTAGAATACATTATTAAAATGAAATTCACTTGTTTCTTTTTATGTTTGTCAATGGGACTACCAGAAAACTTAAAATTACACACGTGACTCACAGTGTTTTATTGTAGAACATTGCCTTAGAGCATCAAATGACCCAGAAATGAACCCAGACAATTTTCTAATACAGCTCAGAAGGACAGAAAGAAATAGTTTTCCCTTGATTTTAAGTTTTGGATAGCTTTTCTCAACATAAGTTACAGGGATCTGGAGGCGGGTTAGTTGTTTCTCTGCCTTCTGGCCTATTGGATGCAGCCAGGAGGTTGCAAGCAAGACTGAGAGGCTGGTGTCCTAATGACTTGAGATCTGGATATCAGATTTGAATGTAGGAAGATGTGTTTTGATTGATTCAACCTGAGTGATCGTATTAGAGAACTGAATCACAGTAATCAAACTGACACGTTGCTGACTTATAAACCAGGACGGGAAGTCCAGTGACCTGACAATCAAGACTTTCCACTGCTGTTTTCCTGGTGGTTAAGCGCACATAACTGAATTTCAGATGCTGTGGGGGGCCAGGGTGCGGTGGTGGTGGGGTTGGGAGGTTGTTGGGGGGGGGGTCTCATTGCACAGAGAATCAGAGCAAAGTGGCATGTTCTTATTTTGTTTTGTTATTTTGTTACCAAAGTATATTATGTGATAAAAGTACTTTAGTTGTTCAAACATTTTCAATAACTTCTTACAATTCTATACCCAGAGTCACAGTGAGGGATGGCAGGTCTAAAGTAGTTTTCTATGGCTGGTAATTCATCCATCACTAATCTTATTAAGCTGCTAATTCCCAGAGGACATGATCAGTACTAGACACAATTTCCAAATGTTGAACAAATGTTCTTCAATAAAACCCTGGAGTTATCCTTAGTCTAAAAAGATGCCTCATTTTTTATTCATCACTGAACTTAGTTTGTACTTCTTGATCACAATCTAAGGCAAACATCTTCAAAACATATTTTCATTCACTGTATATTTGAATGAGAATTTCTGGTAAGTTGTAATACTTCCTTTGCCCCTAAATACAAATACATAATTCTATTAAATTCTTGATTAGTAACTTTATTCAGTTCAAGAAACAATTGCAACTGCTGGCGACCAAAGGCTGAAATGTGAAATAACAAACCTTAAAGAAGTAAAGCAAACTTGAGAACAGAATGTGTAAGACCTGCTTCAGAGGGGGCTAGAAGAGGTGTTCTTATCAACAACAAAAAATGGTGTAATAATTTATATGGTCCAGTACTTTTCCTGTTTCTATTTAAAATTTTGCCATCTGTTTTGCTCAACTTCAGATCTATAGTTCACCTGATAAAAGTGTACCACATGAAAGTCATCCAGATCTTTGAATTCCTAGCTAGAGAGTGTCCTTCTATAGCATAACATGTCTTCAGTTATTGTTACTGGAAGTAACCCAGGATTTTCATGGGCTAAAATTCAACCCTTTACTGGAGCATATAAAAATAAGAAATGCTGGTTTTCTTTGAAAACAGATCATCTCAATGTTTATAGCTGCCAAGTATATTGAGGAGATATTTATGTAGATATATATCTATGTATCTATATATATATATATTTTTTTTTAAGCTTAGGGGGTCTCCCTTCTTCCCTCATTATCCCTATTCTTGAGGGTCAGACCCCCTGCCTTGCACAACCCAGAGGGGAACCTGAGACCTTTTGAAAAACTGCCCAATTTCTCTCCCTTGGAGAAGTGAAGAGTGCCCCGCCCCCATCTGTGAAAAGACGGATTTGAGAATTTCAATGTCTTCAAGTCTAAGATTTAAGTCTCTAACCCTCCACGACCCAGGGCAGCCCCCAAGGCTTCTGGACCCCCTTTCTTCCAGCCCTAACTGCTTTGGACTGGTCCGGGAATCCTTGTCCCAGTCCACGGTTCTTGTGGGTCTGTGCGCAGAACTCACAGAGGACCTGTGTTACTTCCCTTGCGAAGAAACAGAATTATCGTGAAAACTTAGGTGGAAACCATTTCGTTTTTGCATCCCAAAGAAGGGCAGCATGTGTCCAAGCACTCCTGAGAAAAAGAACTTTCAGGCGCAAAGGAGCGAACAGGTAATTTAGAAGAAAAACAGAAAGTGGTCTCCGACCGTCCTGGACTTCCCTGGGAGTTGGGGGAGTTGGGGGCGCCTGGACGCGTTGTCTTTGGGCTTGCGGAAAAAATAAATGGAGAGCACGAAGCCTGAGGCTTCTCGGATCCTTTCCCGACCAAAGTCGGGAGATATGGTGCGGGGTATTTTAACATTTTCCCCCTTTTGTGAAGTGGAACAAACACAACTTGGGCGCACGGCGGCGGCTCGGAGCTGCCAGCCAGGCGGGCGAGCGGAGCACCAATCAGCGCGCGCCTGCGCTCTATATATACGGCGGCCCGGCCGCGGCGCACCCACGGCGCTCTGCCACTTGTACCCAGTCCCACAGCCTCAACATGTCGGAGACCGCTCCTGCCGCTCCCGCCGCCGCCCCCCCGGTGGAGAAGACCCCGGTGAAGAAGAAGGCGGCCAAAAAGCCCGCAGGGGCGCGCCGCAAGGCGTCCGGCCCCCCGGTGTCGGAGCTGATCATCAAGGCCGTCGCCGCGTCCAAGGAGCGCAGCGGCGTGTCCCTGGCGGCGCTCAAGAAGGCGCTGGCGGCCGCCGGCTACGACGTGGAGAAGAACAACAGCCGCATCAAGCTGGGCCTCAAGAGCCTGGTGAGCAAGGGCACCCTGGTGCAGACCAAGGGCACCGGCGCCTCGGGCTCCTTCAAGCTCAACAAGAAGGCCGCCTCCGGCGAGGCCAAGCCCAAGGCCAAGAAGGCGGGCGCGGCCAAGCCCAAGAAGGCGGCCGGGGCGGCCAAGAAGCCCAAGAAGGCCGCGGGGGCCAGCGCCCCCAAGAAGAGCGCCAAGAAGACCCCAAAGAAGGCGAAGAAGCCCGCGGCGGCGGCTGTCGCCAAAAAAGTAGCCAAGAGTCCGAAGAAGGCCAAGGCTGCCAAGCCCAAGAAGGCGGCCAAGAGCCCAGCCAAGGCCGTGAAGCCCAAGACTGCCAAGCCCAAGGTTGCCAAGCCCAAGAAGGCTGCGCCCAAAAAGAAGTAGGTTGTTGGACGTCTGCTTCTGAAACCCAAAAAGGCTCTTTTCAGAGCCACCACCATCTCCGAGAAAGAGCTGGGCATTCTCTGCGCATCCTATTCCCTTTTCTCCTTGAACTTTCAGCTCTAAGCTCAGGGTTGCGGGGGTGTGGTTGGTAACCTAGGCCTTAACGCTAACCCGAAAAGGGCGGGGGGGGGGGGGGGGTCTCGGCGCGGCTGTGGGGCTTGTCCCCTGCCCTGCGGTGCCCCGGTGGCCTCTCCCGCGGCGGTGCGGAAGCGCTGTCCCGAGGCGCGCACTCGTCCGGAGCCCCGCCCCGCGCCGGGTACATCGAAAACAACCACAAATCAAGCCAGCCAGTTTGTCTTCAGGAATACCCCGATTGGGTTGGAAAGTCATTCAAAAGTCCCGCCCTGCTCGCGGGTTGGCCCACTCCTCCAGCCCGTGGTCTTCGCCCCGTGTTTCATTGGGTGGCGTCCGGTCTCGGGTGTAGGCTGTTTTGTTTCGGGCGGGTTGAACTGGGCCTTTCCGGTTGATAAACATGTATGGATTTCAGACACTGACCGTGTTTTGGAAAGTGAAGTTGGGGTGTCCGGGGGCAGTCTCCGGCCGGGGAGGAGAGGGCGCAGGCGCCTGCGTCCCGCGCTCTGCTGTGCGAGCCGGTGCGCCGCGGCCCCCAGGTACCTCGCCGGGACAGCGCGCAGAGGCGGCGGCGGCCCTGCCCGGGCGCACGGCCCCACCCGCGCCCTCCCGCGCCTCGCCTCGCGTGCCTTTGGACACAGGTGTGATGGATTTCAGGATATCAGAAACCGCTTTTCGTCGGCCATTTTGTCTGGCAGCGGGTCCCGAGCCTCGTTTTAGGCAGACGTCAACATCTGAAAGCCGGAGACGTTTTAAATCATTTCTGTGCGGCGGTCCCAAGTCCAACAGTTGCGACGCCAGGAACAAAATATGGGTAAACTGTTTGGAAACGTGTGCGTGGGCGAGGGGCGATGCTTAACGAAGGGCTTTCGTTTGTATTCACGGTGTTATCTGCGGGTTCCTTGAGATTCATGGCGTTTCTTCCGGACAAAGTCCTAGTCCTGCTTCTATTTTGGTGAACCCGGATTTTCTTACGTTCCAGGAACTGGGGCTTCTTGAACCCGCTGCTCCGTTTTCGTCCGTTGCCACGATGACGGAACTAGCGGTTAATTAATCTAGATTCGTTCCCGCATTACTGGCAGCGATCACGGGTTTCCTCCCTACCCTCCCACGGAATGGGGACACTTTAGTGTCCGTTGTCAAGAGTAGAAAGACCTCCTCCACTTTCAGGGCGCAGCGCGCGCGCACACACGAAGACAATTTTCCCAATTTTCCATAAAGTACACGAAGTAATTTTTGTGCTGTTAGTTTCACATTTAAAACCATGGAGCCCTCTGTATTTTGTTGTAAGGTTTAATAAATGTATACAATCCTTCCGTGTCTTCCCCCTGTCCCCTTCCTGCCCCACCCTCATTTTAAGATGCCACCTTTATCATAGGCTAAATTCCCTGGGTAGGTGGAATAATTCTTGGTTTTCTACTTTGTTCCTTTGGTCTCTGTCATTCCTCAAGTGTGATCACACTAAATATTGTTCACAGGACTATTTTCAATGCTGAGAATACATGGCCTATAGTAGGTATTAAAATAAAAGTTGAATGTTTAATAAACTGAGATGTTGTGACTAATAGCTGATAGAGCTCATCCCGTCCTTGCTCTTTCTCAGAATTTCCTGGTTATTCTAGTTTTTGTTAACTTCATTTTTTCCAAATGTAATACAAGATGCTTCCTTCCTCCCACCTCTCCACCCCTCCACTATGCATAAAAAACCCTCAAAACCCTATCAGTAATTTCTTTGGGATGATGTTAAATTTACAAATTAATTTGGGGAGACGATGAATTTTTCCTATTCAAAAACATTTTATTCCCCTCCCTTTTTCTTCCAAATATTTTGTACCTGTGGAGAATGTTTCAAATTTTCTCCAACTATATCTTCATATTTCTTATTACCTTTATTCCCAGATATTTTGATATTTTGTCAACTTTCTACTGTTGAAATGGCAGCCTATGAGATTTGAGATTTCTCGCGGACCAGAATCCCATAGGGGCACACTGAAGAAGATACCCAGTTCTGGAAGAGATCTATGCCTATGTGAATTAACAACCTCTAGAACAATGCAGGTATAGCCACAGAAAGAAAGAAAAAAAAAAAAAAAAACAGGTGAAATCAGTGTTAATAACATAATTTAACGTAATATATCCAAAATATTCTCATTTAACATAAAAGCAATGGAAAAATATTTATAAAATATTTCACTTTCTTTTTTGCGTTTCATATTATGTCTTTGAAAACTCTATGCATACGGCACATCTCAATTCCTGCTAACCTGTTTCAACAGCTCAGTTAACTATATGAACAATGAAACTCTAGAATGCCCTCTGGTCCCAAATAATCCTGGTCTTCTCTAACCTGGTTTTTGGCTTAAAGCTTGCATGTCAGGGTGTCAATATATACTATCTTCTGGTGAAGTGTCTGACCTTAAATGATGGTTGACTGGTCCACAGGGCACTGGGCCAAAATGAACCATCAACAATTGTCTTCCAAAAACTGGAATTGAGTTATAGAAAATGAGGTGAACCGATGTTCAAGGAACTGATTTCTTAGGCATTCTCTAGGAGAAACCAAGAAGGCTGGGGACTAAAAAGACCAAAATGGAGCCAAGAGATGCCTAGAGGGTTATTGTCTGTGCTCCTGACATTGGGGTTCTTGGTTCTCCTAGCCATCTCAACTCCTGCCACTAGGGTCACCTCTCTTGACTCAGGTTGGGTCAAGTTGTAGCAATCAGGAGACCTAAGACACTCCAAATAGAAGCACAGTTCGTCCTCAGTCGAGCGTAGCGTACTTCCACGCTTCCTTTCCTCTTCAGATGCTGTTAAGTCCGCACACCTTTGGAGGTTATATACTTGCAGTTGACCCTAACACTGAACGTCTCCTGCAAACATGTCTGCTTAGGTAATGGGCATCCTTTACTTTCAAATGAAATGTATTCCTCAAGAACAAACAATCGCCCTTCTCTAGTAGGGTGTAGGGAGAGTTCGTTCGTGGAGAGCTAAAAGTTGTAAAAATCTCTAATGTCACCTAGACATTAGATAAAATCTTCAGTAATGTTTCTTCAAAATTGTTCCATTCCCTCACCAGTGTTCACAAAGTGGCCTGGCTTAAGTCCGATACTGTAAGCCATTCATTAGACTCCAATTTGGCCGCTTTAAGAAAAAAGTCATTGTCTTTGATTTCTAATTTATGAAGTTTATATTTTATTTTGACATTATTAATATTATCATTTTCAACGTTCTACTTACTATGATCATACTGATAATGGCAATAATATATTCAAATAATTGCCCAAACATGCCTGATTAGCCAAAACTGGCAATGAATAGTGCATAAACTAAATTGCTGGTTGATAATTCAACAATGAAAATTCACGATCTCGTGTCCATGTATGACAAAAATGTGAGTAACACAGAAATTACAGTCTACTTGTAATGCATTATAATGCAATATAATTGTAATGTATTATAATGCAAACTTTTTTTTTTCTCCTGCCCATACACAGAGCTCTCATGGCTGAAAAATAAAATATCCTATTACTTCTCATAAGCAAAGTTCTAGGTATTATTCTATGCCTAAGGGAAGTACAGTAACTTTGGGTTGGAACTCATACCAGAGATGAACAGGTCCAGGAGAAGCAAGATTACATCATTAGAGGATTTCACAGTGGAGAAGGGATTTAGGGCCCAGTGGGAACAAGAGTGCTGAGAGCCAGCATTTCTGAGCTCTAATTTACAATGTGCTAAACACTATTGCTCATCCCCCTCCACTTACTGTCAAACACCTTGTCACAGCACGTAGGTGTCACTAATACTGGGGATTGGTGATATCAAGAATATAGCTTGTTAGTTTCCAATCAGTGAGCCAGTGTAACTATCCTCTGTATGCTAGTGCTTTTCCTCAGAAATACAGTAAGAGTTGTATCACTTATTTGATATTTTCTAGTAGCCACATTTAAAGAAGTAGAAAAGAAACACATAAATCTCTTTTAATAGTATTTTAACTCACTATAAAGGAAATACCAGTACAACAAGTTATCTAATATAAAAAATATTAAGGAGGTTTTTTTATTCTATTTTGCAGACAGCTCTTTGAAATCTGGTATATAGTTTACCCTTAAAGCTCATCCCAATTTGGACTAGCCACATTTCAGGTGCAGGATAGCTATCCATGGCTAGTGGTTACTATCGTGGACAATATAGGTCCATAGTAAACACTGTGGGTAAGACACAAGCAAATACTTGCTCTGTAGCAGAGTCTAGATGTTTCCAAGGAAACGATTATTCTGACCTGGTCCCGAGGCCCAGAGAGCATCCCTATCCATCTCATCTCATACCAGGCCACTGAGCAGAGGACTCTGACCACAGAAGCTAGCCCAAGTCCAGGCCACCGCATATCTTAGCCATCCAGCCTCATCTGTGTGACAGGAGCAGCTAGCTCTAAGAATCCCTTTCTGGGCAATCTTATTAATCAGAAGATATTTAGAGTGTAGGTTTGGTGCGACATTGCCTGTCAATGATATTTATTAGTAGTATGAATTTGGCTAAGTAACTAAAATGTCTTAGGCTAAAGTTTTTGCTCTGTAAAATGGACACAGTGAGAGAACTTGACTTTCAGTGTTATATCAAGAGTGACATCAGGGTGCCTGGGTGGTTCAGTCCGTTGAGCATCTGACTTTCACCATTTTATGCCATTTCTTACTTATTTATTTATTTATTTTTTTTTAGCTCAGGTCTTAATCTCAGTGTTATGAGTTTGAGCCCTCTATTGGGCCCCATGCTGGACATGGAGCCTCCTTTAAGAGTGGTTTCATGGTGTGTACTTCTACTGCTCACTGACAAACCTGGATTTCAGACAAGATGTTGTGCTAGATGCATATAATGATATCTGTGTATTTGCAGCAACTGCAGTGGCAGCAACGGTGTATAGTATGGATGAATCAAGATTTGAAACGTATAGAGCTGAAAGCTAGTCCATGAAGAATCCTTCCAAATTTTACAACTCACATATGAAAGGAGATTGACCAAGGAGTTCCCAGATTTGAAACGTCTTAAAAATGACACTACCAGTAGTGTGTTTGGAAGCTGAAACTCAGTTCTAAGTTATCAAGAGAACAAAACAAATTGTGATCAATTTACCTGGGAGGAAATACTGAATTCTCTTCACACTGTATATATAGGAAATATTTGTACATATGTATGTGTATATACGTATACATAAATATACGTGTGTGTGTGTGTGTGTATATTGGTGGGCAGCAAAACAAGATTTATTGAGCAATAGCGCAAAGTTTCCAAGGAGGGAGGCAACCCGAGAGGGTTGCCCTCAAATAATTTTCAAGCAAAAATGGAATCAGAGTATGCCATCAAAAATATTCTAAGACAAAAAAATTATAGTGTTGTATTCGAAAATTAATATGCTATTTTACTGAACTTTGTCATAGCTACAGCTTTATTTTGGTAAAATTGGAATTTGGATCCTTTCAATGATAATGTTCACTGTCTATTTTGTATTTTAAATTTTGAATTGTGATTATTTGTGAATTGTGATTTGTGAATTGTGATTAAGAGTTGCCAAGTTGTGTGAGTTTTAGGCCTCAAAAACCTTGAACTACCATCAGTTTATTATAACTTTATACTTAGAAAATTAAAGAAAGTATCACTTTAGTGAATGATTTTGCGTTTATTAAAAGGGGACATGGAGAGGGCCTGGGTGGCTCAGTGGGTTAAGTGAGCTTCTGCCTTTGGCTCCAGTTATGATCTCAGGGTCCTGGAATCGAGTCCCGCATCAGGCTCTCTGCTCAGCGGGAAGCCTGCTCCCCGCCCCATACCCCTCATCCCTCACCCCCCTGCCTGCCTCTCTGCCTACTTGTGATCTCTTATGTCAAATAAAACCTTAAGAACAAACAAAAAACCACTTTAAAAAAAGGGGGGGGGGGGGACATGGGTAGGAGAAACACTCTAGGTAACAGCCTGTCAGAATCACATCCCACTGATTTTAAGTTGTGTAGGCAGAGAAACTTCGGATAATGATAGGTAAGTCTTTTGTCTTATTGCATATATGTATTTAGTGGGTGTCTTCTGGTGAGTACAGAAGTCTGTTTGTCACCTGGTCCCTTGTCAGACCAATACAAGATTCTGAAGTCAGGATACATGAAATGTTTTGTGGATTACTGGAAACGGTAAGGATACTGCTGTTAGGCTTGCTTTTGTCATGTTAAATGGAATAAAAGCTTTTATAGGGCGTGGGCAGGACCCTCTACAAAGTCAACGGATTAAATGGTATTCTCTATGAAGTCGGAACTGAACAGGCCAAACTAAACCAATATAAAGGGGTTCTAGGAACCACACTGCAAACGTAAAGAGAAAACTCCCTGGAGAAAGTCCAACTACAAGCTTAGTTTGCACTCTATTCCTGGTGCACATGTCAAGTTTGTCTAAAGGCTCTAGAAAATTACAATCATGTCACCCTGGAATGGTATGTTAAGCATCTTAAACAGCAATTCTTTAACAAGTCTGCGGAAGCCTGATAAAGGGACTTGGAATATTCGGCCAGTTAACACTCAGATACACTTTGTACTAAAAACGTCCACGTCAGAAATCATTTCCGTGGCAAATAACTTTGTTTCTGTAGTTGGAACCGTAAAAAGATTACAACCCCTTTCAAGAAATGGTGGATGGCTCTGAAAAGAGCCTTTTGCAACCGGCAGTTTGTTTTACGCCCTCTCGCCGCGGATGCGGCGCGCCAGCTGGATGTCCTTGGGCATGATGGTGACGCGCTTGGCGTGGATGGCGCACAGGTTGGTGTCCTCGAAGAGCCCCACCAGGTAGGCCTCGCACGCCTCCTGCAGCGCCATGACGGCCGAGCTCTGGAAGCGCAGGTCGGTCTTGAAGTCCTGCGCGATCTCGCGCACCAGCCGCTGGAACGGCAGCTTGCGGATCAGCAGCTCGGTGGACTTCTGGTAGCGCCGGATCTCGCGCAGGGCCACCGTGCCGGGCCGGTAGCGGTGCGGCTTCTTCACGCCGCCCGTGGCCGGCGCGCTCTTGCGGGCCGCCTTGGTGGCCAGCTGCTTGCGCGGGGCCTTGCCGCCGGTCGACTTGCGCGCCGTCTGCTTCGTGCGAGCCATTTCTAAGGCGGGCGGAGACTGTCTTCACCGAAGCCGGTGAAAGGCTCACAGCCCTCCTCCTTTTATACAGCCAGACCGACAACCATTGGGCCCACGAGTATTCAAAAGTTCCCGCGCCCTCCCCCGATTGGCCCAGCCCTGGAGCGGTGCCCGGATTAAGAGCGGCTTTCGGGTTGGTGAATGACTCCTAAACCCTGCCCTTCACGGTAGCTACTCTGACGTCATTTATTTACCCTTTCCATTCTTCTAACCACTGGGGACAAAAATCTTTTAACGAGAGCTTCAGAGATTTTGAAATGTCAGGTAATCATGCAAAGCAACATAGGAATTTCCAACGGATCTTTTCTTAGAGAAACCGTCAAGATAATTTGCAGGTGCTCAGGGAAATATACAAATGCGCTGCATTTACAATGAAGGTGAAAATTTTCTTGGGTCTGGCACAAACACTGTGGAAAATTAGGAAAATGGTCTTTATTCACAAGCACTAATTATCACGGACCTGTGAGTTACTCTCAGATGCTTCGGCAAATGTGCAGCGTTTTCATCAGCTTGGATCTAGATGGGAGAATGTGGGTATCCTTCAACAAATGTTTTAATTAGAACCTAATATCCCAGCTCTTTTCACTTTTTTGCAAAACGTGAAGCTATTGCCCTTGCGATAAACTTTGAAACTCCATCTGCACAATAGGGCCCTTCCCATTTAACGCACGTATTGGCAAACACGGCCAATACTTAAACTAAATCCACGTGTGGTTTTTACCTCCAAGCGAGTTATTACTATTTTTCATGGGGCACGGGGTAATGCTTCCCGGGGGTTAATCGTGACATTTTACTTTGGTTTTAAACGCTTGTCAGAATTCAAAGCAGGACAGCTCTTTTAATGGAAATAGTGGGTGGCTCTTAAAAGAGCCTTTGTTGTTAGGGTAACTTTCTTGATTAGGAAAAAGTCCGTGTTAGAAACAATAGCCAGCATTTTACTTTCCCTTGGCCTTGTGGTGGCTCTCGGTCTTCTTGGGCAGCAGCACGGCCTGGATGTTGGGCAGCACGCCGCCCTGCGCGATGGTGACGCGGCCCAGCAGCTTGTTGAGCTCCTCGTCGTTGCGGATGGCCAGCTGCAGGTGGCGCGGGATGATGCGCGTCTTCTTGTTGTCGCGCGCCGCGTTGCCCGCCAGCTCCAGGATCTCGGCCGTCAGGTACTCGAGCACGGCCGCCAGGTACACGGGCGCGCCGGCCCCGACCCGCTCCGAGTAGTTGCCCTTGCGAAGCAGTCGGTGCACACGGCCGACTGGAAACTGCAGGCCGGCTCGGGATGACCGAGTCTTCGCTTTGGCCCGGGCTTTACCACCTTGCTTTCCACGGCCAGACATGTCGACTTAAATTAGCTTAGCAGCCGAAACCCAAAACTAGAAAACACGTTTGCAGCTACCACCTGCCCCCCGCCGCCCCAAACCTCTTTTATAGACAGCTCAGGGATGAGCCTACAAGCTATCCCATTGGTCAAACTATGTTAGTCTGTGTATCCAATAGAAAGAGAGACTGTTTATCCCTTATTTGCATAAACCCCTCCTCAGAACGAGAGCTCTTCCATTTTATCCAATCAGAAGTGACAATTCTTGAAACTTCATTTGCATTGAGGAAGTATAAAAGAATGAGCTCTGGACCTTTCACAACACTAACCTTTGTTGTGGCGAGTGCGATTGGCGTTTCTACAACTCTTAGGGAAAAGCCATGCCTGAACCTTCCAAATCTGCTCCGGCTCCCAAGAAGGGCTCCAAAAAAGCCATTACTAAGGCGCAGAAGAAGGACGGCAAAAAACGCAAACGCAGCCGCAAGGAGAGTTATTCCATCTACGTGTACAAGGTGCTGAAGCAGGTGCACCCCGACACCGGCATCTCGTCCAAGGCCATGGGCATCATGAACTCGTTCGTCAACGACATCTTCGAGCGCATCGCGGGCGAGGCGTCCCGCCTGGCGCACTACAACAAGCGCTCGACCATCACGTCCAGGGAGATCCAGACGGCCGTGCGCCTGCTGCTGCCCGGGGAGCTGGCCAAGCACGCCGTGTCCGAGGGCACCAAGGCCGTCACCAAGTACACCAGCTCCAAGTAAGCGGCTTGTGATTCAACCCCAAAGGCTCTTTTCAGAGCCACCCACTTTATCAATAAAGACCTGTAACCACCACTTCGTTGTAGTGTTAAGTACAAGTCTACCACTACAGCTTGAGTCTTATGGAATCTCCCCCAACAGTGATCTTTGATTTCACCTTTTTTTTCATCCCAGGTTCTGTTTTCCCCTAACGCTCCGGATGCTTGTAAGTGCTCACTCTTATTTTCCCAGTGTTTATGTTTCTGAAAAAGGGGTTTTCCTGCAGGGTAAAGAAGTGGTTAAAGATTTTCAGAATAGAGGGACCCTCGGGGCATGACTAATTGAGACTCGCTGTTGGGAAGAGGGCAAGATCTGGACTGCGGGAAAGAGGGCTTATACCTGGACCCTAAATTCCCTTGCGTAAAACACTGGGTAGATAGACGCCCGTGGTTCTCGTGGGCACTTCTGAGATATACCTCAAGCTCTATGCACAGTTTAAAGGGAATTACTCTAATTTCACACTAGAATTGTCTACGGATGGCAACAGCCAATCTACACCAGTTTCAATTTTTCTTGCGTCCCAAGATTCCGAGGTCCATTGCCCATTCTGAGTGTTAATGGCTTTTCGAGAATGTCACTAGAAGGGCGGGGGAATGGCCGTCCAGCTCTAAGAAGGACAAAAGTTTTGAATTTCCCGCTCTTCCCTATCGCGCCCTTACTGGCTGGCAAGGAGGGCCTGGGTTGGAGAGGAAGATGTGCTGTTTTTTTCTTGGTCAACCTTTATCAAATGTGGAGAGCCATCCAGCAGATGCAAGGAGTCACGTAGACGGGAGTGCCTGAAGATTGAGGAACTGAGAATGATTGGTTTAGGGGGATGTGGGCGCGCTCGTGGCTGACGCACACAGCTCCAGGAGCCAAGAGAGAAACGCATGATCACCGCTAGAGAACAATAGAGTCCTGCATGGTTACATAAGGGTCCACAAGGACACTGCGTGCACGGCGTTATGATTGGCCAAATAGGGGGGGCGAGTACGGGTGAACTTCGTGGATAAATACTGCTGTAAGTGCTTGGTGCAAAAAGCCGCCATTAGTATTAAAAAAGAAGCTTGCCACTCACCTCGTCTGCCGGTCGTTCTTGCGGGCCGAGAGCGACAATCAAAGACACCAGACTCCAAAAATTATCCTGTATAGACAGAAAATGCCTTGATGAAGGGGAGGTAATGGGGCAGGTCTATGTCCGGGATTGGGGGAAGAGAGGAGAATGGGTAGGACTCAGCTGTTGACTGCCGGTGAAAAAAAGGAAAACTGTATTTTTTTCATGAGTCTATGAGCATTTTCTGTAGTTGACACACAACAGTGACTTTGGATGAAGAAATTAAATGTACAATAGAATTTCTTTAAAAGGACCCCTTTATGAAGAAAATTTATCTTTAAATGATCTTTTCCCAGATCTCAAATGTCAGCCCACCGCTGTTTGAGTACTTCAAGTCTCAGCAACACAAAATATAGCTGTGAATGAGACCCTGGCCTTAAAAATGAATAACTATAAAAAGACCTATTCTCCCTACCCCCCCTCCTTTTTTTTTTTTTTTTTTTTTTTAATTATCAAACTCAGCCAACATGTTAAAACTCACTGACCTTTATGTTCTGACCCTGGCGAGGTGAGATCTAGGTGGTAATATTTCTCATCGTGTTCAAAACGGTCTGAGGTAGGGATGATTTTTTCCTCATCTCGTCCTTCAAAACTTTTGCCTACCTGTTTGCTTTCTACCTTTCATCTCTCCTCTCCTCTCTCTTTCCATACTCCCCTTCCTTCCTAAAATTTGATTCTTTACGTAAAACTTTACCCTTATTTGACAAATTCAAACTAAACTGGGGTTTGTAGACTCAGACCTAGGTCTTTTTGCCATCTGTACTGAATACCGGCTGATCTCTAACAAGTGAAAGGAGAATTTAAAAAAAAAAAAAAGGAAAAAAAATCAGATGCCTGGACTGTGGGGTAGACTATGGATCTATAGTGAGGAGTGGTGAGAAAACAGAAAAAACTCATAAAATCTCTCCAGCTGCATATGATGGGAGGCCAGTTTTGGACACAGCAGAGCCAGCAGGCGAGCCATCCAAGTGAAATACTACAAGGTTTTATACACCCTCTTCCCTAATAAAACATCTGCATTTTTCTCCAGAAAGGCAATTTCTGAGTAAAAAAGCAAATGAGAAAAAAATAGCTTGTATTACTTTCGTGATTATCCTTGCAGCCACGGGGAAGTTTTCGCTGCCTTCCTGTCCAAGGAAGATGAGCTGGAGACAAGAAGAGCTCAATCTGTCCCCGATCTGGATCTGTCCCTGAGGGAGAGGGGAGATGCTCTGGGCTAAGTTCTGGGTGCCAAGAACAAGACAGAGGGGGTGGCTTTTAATTTGGAGGGAGGTTGAAAATTTGGAAAAGATACATAACAGGGGGTCCAGAAAGTGTTCATGATTTGGGAAAGAGGGCACAGTTAGAAATAGAATGCCCTGGCCCTGCTTCCTGGCAGATGAGAGGACACAGACTTCTCAGTTCTGCCTTCAGCATCTCTCTGCAACATCTGATGTCTCTCTTCTTGGCTTTTCGTTTCCATTAAATAATATACATATTTAAGTCAGTTCTTTTTAACTTCCTTGTAAAACAAAATATCTGCCCGTTATTTTAAAATAACAACCACCACAAATAATTTCAAATAAACAAATGAAAATCAATTCCATTACCCAGGACATTTTTGCCATCAGTCTTCTGGAAATTTTACTTTGTGTGTGTCTATATATATACACACACACACACACATACACATACATACATATACGGGTCTCTATGCATATAGATATATGAATGTCATATGAGATCATACTTTTTCTTATCCTTTAAAATTTAATAGAGATCTTGTTGCCAGGTAAACGGGGAAACCCTGGCCCCGGGGCCTCTACTCTGCACATCCCAAAGAGGTGACCAGGTTCTTGGTCTTGTCACAAAAAAGAATTCAAGGACAGATGTGCAACACAGAGGACAAGGGACACAGGCGGAAAGGTTTATTAAAGTTAAAATTATACCCTTGAGATATGAGAGAGAGAGAAGGAGCTGCTCCCCCTGCTTTTTCCACCTCCCTTGCTCAGGGGTTCCGTCTTGTGGCGCCGCCATCTTGGGCCTGCCTGGTGGGATCCTGCCAGGAGGGGCCCCTGACCTTCCCCACAGCCGACCGTGGCCTCCGCCTTGCTGGCCTCCGGGCGTCCCCATAGACTCTCACTAACTGCCTATTCTAAAAGTACCAGAAAGAGAGCTATTGTCAAGTATAACTTTTTCTTTTCTTTCTTTCTTTCTTTTTTTTTAATCCAAAAGACTTATCTGCAGGGCAGGGCGTACAGCTGATGAACTAAACATCTATTCTTACCTTCCTGTGAATTGCCAGTCTCTCCTCTGAAGCCCAGGTCCCCGTTCCTTAGTTCAACTGCCTGACCGACTTTTGGGTGTCCTGTCTTTGTGCTGCTCTCAGACATAAAGTGTATTTGCTTTTCTCCTATTAATCTGACCTGGGTCGAAATATAATTATTAAACCAGACAAAGCACCTAGAAAGGAGGAAGGGAACATTTTTCCACCTCTACGTTACCATTGCTGGTTTACAGATGAAAACAAGGCACTTGCTGAGTTCTGTGTATTTGCTAACTTTTTATATATTTGCTGTATCAGTTGTTGAGGGAGGGGTGTTGACCTGCCTACCTGTAATTGCGGATTTGCTCAGTACGCCACGCAGCTCTACCAGTTTTTGCCTCACGTATTTTGTAAGGCTGCTATTTGGTGCTTACACATATAGAATTACTTGGTTTGGGACACCTGGGTGGCTCAGTGGGTTAAGCCTCTGCCTTCAGCTAAGGTCATGATCTCAGGGTCCAGGCATCAAGCCCTGTGTCAGGCTCCTCACGTAGCAGGGAGTCTGCTTCCCCCTCTGCCTGCTCCCCCTGCTTTTGCTTTTTCCCTCTCTCTGTCAAATAAATAATTTCTTTTTAAAGGATTTCTTGGTTTTCTTATTAGACTGACCCTTTTGTCATTCTGTAATGATGAAGTTCTAGAACCTAGGTGAGGTTTGGTGGGCTGAGGTCCGGAGCCGATGACCAAGAAAGAATTCTTGAGACATCTTTGGTGCAAAATGGTGGCTTATTAAAGCACGGGGACAGGACCCGTGGGCAGGAAGAGCTGCTGCCGCCCCGGGTTGTGAGGGGTGGTTGGTTATATACGCAGGAGTTGGGTAGGTGAGGACAAAGGGGTGTTCAGAAGGGCTATTGGGGCAAAGAATACTATCAGGATATTGAAGGCTTAGTTACTATCAAGTAAAGACAATTGGGAGTCTCCTGGTGGAATGTTACATTCCTGCTATCAAGCATCCTTGTTAATGAGATTTAGGTTTAGAAGAAATTTAACTTTATTTACTTTTCCTTCTACCTCCACCTCCTTCGGTTTTTATGGAGGGGAGGGTGACATTAGGCTTGAGAAACTGAGTTCTGTGTCTTTGGAAAATGGACTTATTGATAAGGTAACTTCTTTGTTGTAATCTGAAGGACATTTGCAAACCAAGGGAGACTCCTGTCTTGCAGGATTGTGATCTCAGCAAGTTAACTATTTATCATTTTATGGCAGTCCGGGGTGCCTGAGGAATGCTACACCTATGGAGGGGAGCGGATGAAGGGGGGGGGGGGGCAAGGCGCCAGCTCTTGCTTTGTCCTCAGCCAGCCTCCTGCTCCCTCATCAGTAATGTCCTTTTCTATCTCTGGGAAATTTCTTTGCTCCCATTTACCTACGTGATATTAATATAAGCACCTTTGATTCCTTTGGTTGATATTTGCAAGGTTTTTCTAGCTCTACCCTGTCATTTCAACCTGTATGGATAGTTGTATTTGAAGTGAGTTCCTGTCAAGAGTGAAGGGGAGCATTATTTGCACCCTAAAATATGCTTCTTTGGCAGAAAGATTACCTAAAGTGATTTTTTTTTTTTTTTTAAATAGCAGACATTAAAAAAGCTTTGAAAACCTAGTAAAACGGTTTCCCCATTTACCTGGGGAAATTTCGTAAGAGAAATTTACATTTACAGGGGAAATCTGAGTTTGCAAGAGTGTATCCCTCTCTGTGCCAGGAAAAGAAGGATGACTAAAACTGTAAGAACCCAGTGGAAAAGACAAAAACTTAAATCTGCCTAACAACCGTAGCCTTGTTTACTGTGCTTTGCCTGGTAACCTCCCAAAGCTGTCCTCCCCACCCTCCACCCTGAACTTGTTTTGCCTTTAGCTGGAGATGGTATTTAAGGTGATGGCTCGGGGCCATTTGAGGCATTACTCAGTACTTCTTGGGTCTGCCCAGCTGTCTCATATTACTGGGGGGCGGGGAGGGTCTCAGCTAACAATCTAGAAGGGTAGAGGGAAAACGATTTTTCCTCCCTACAATAGCATCGATTTGGAGCCTGTACTTTTATCAAATCAGCCAGTCTCTGTTTTTGAATGGATGTGTTTAGATCATATACATTTAATGCAATGATTGACCTTGAGAGGGTTCAGGACATATTACCGCAAAAGATGGGCACTTGGACATAATATTTTAAGATAGAGGTGTTTGGGAAAATAGCAAAGCAAGGTTACTTTGACTTGCTCTCCCTCACCCCTCTTCCCTAAAGGCAGGATTAGAAAAACATCACCAGAAAACAGAATTTAGGACTGAGAAGACTCTGAATAAACCTTGTTACTTCTTTGCCATTTACTACCTATTGCCCAAACCCCTTTGTCTTTTCAGTTCTTTTTTTTTTTTTTTTAAGATTTTATTCATTTATTTGACACACAGAAAGAGAGATCACAAGTAGGCAGAGAGGCAGGCAGAGAGAGAGAAGGAGAAGTAAGCTCCCCACCGAGCAGAAAGCCCAATGCAGGGCTCCATCCCAGGACCCTGAGATCATGACCTGAGCCGAAGGCAGTGGCTTAACCCACTGAGCCACCCAGGTGCTCCTGTCTTTTCTCTTTAGAAATTTATTTCTAGGTCTAAAAGTACAAAAAGCTTCCTGCTTTGGTCACTTCTTTAGGTCTTCATTGTTTTAGGAAGGCTCCCACGTACATGTAAAAATTCCAATAAAGTTTGTATGCTTTTCTCCTGCCAGTTTATCTTTGTCAGTTTAATTATCATACCCAGCCAGGGACTCTAAAAGGGTTTAGGAAAAATTTTCCTCCTTTACGTGTTAGGCTTTAAGTTTGCCATTTAAATTTTTGTTTTCTGGTGGATTTTTTGTTGGTTTGTTTTTAATTTTCCCTCCCTATTGTTCATTTCTCTGTTTTCTAGTTCCAGCTTTCCTGTGGGCTACTTGAATATTTTCTTGAGACAATTTGAATTTGATTCATCTCTGGGCTTGGATAGTTTTTTAGTGGTTGCTCTAGATATTACATACACACAACATCACGGTCTACTGGTATCTACATGTTACCAGTTCAACCTTAGAAAGCTTGTTTTCTTTTAAATCTTTTTACCCTCTCTTGTTTATAATATAACTCTCTGAAATATTTCCTCTATGTACATCAAGAACCACATCACATAATATAAGAAATTTAGCTTCTAAACATAATTTAGAAAACACGTGAGAATTGTATTTACCCATATTTCTTTGTTTCCGTTCTTCCTTCCTAATGTTCCAAAAATCTCATATCATTTTCTTTCTTTTTCAAGAACTTCCTTTTGTCGTTCTCCTATGGAGAGATATGCCAGGAAGAAATTCCACTTTGCTCCATCTGAGAATGTCTTTATTCCCTCACCGATTCCTAAAGGGCATGAAATTCAGAGAGACAGTACCAGTTTCTTTCTATGAGTTCTTAAAAAAATGTGGCATTGCCTTTTGGTATGTGGTTTTTGATGAGAAATCTGCTGTCGTTTGAATGGATTTTTCCCTTTTCTTCCCTTTTTTTCCCCCTTCCCTTTTTCTTCTCTCACTGCTTTCAAGATATTTTGCGCGTGTTTAGTTTGCCTGGGTTTGATTATGATGTGTTTTATGTCAAGAATGTGTTTGGGTTTATTCTACTTGGGGGTTTGTGAAGCTTCTGAAATCTGTAGGTTTACATCTTTGGTCAAGTTTAGGAATTCTTGGACATTCCACTCTCTTTTCTCCTCTCCTTTTGATCCTCTAAAGACATGAACGTTAGGTCTTTTGTTATTGTCCCACAGGTCTCTGATGTTGGTTTTTTTCTCCCCAGTCTATTTTCTCTCTGTCGTTCAAATTGGGTAATTTCTATTTTTCTATCCTCATATTCACTGATTTTTTCCCCTCTGTCTTCTCCTTTCTGCTGTTGAGCTCATCAGTGGAGTTTTCAATGTCAGTCATTGTATTTTTCCGTTCTGAAATTTGAATTTAGTTCTTCTTTACATCTTTTATTATTTTTTTTCCTGAGGTTTTGCAGTCTTTTGTTTGCTTCAAGTGGGTCTGTTATCTGTTCATTGAAGTATTTTTATGACGGCTGCTTTAAAATCCTAGTTGGATAATTTCCACCTGCTGAGAAGGGAGAAGCACCCCATCATCGCTGAGTAAGTGAAGCCCGAGATCCCCGTCTGGCCTCCAAGGAAATCTTATACCTGTGAAGCTGGGGAGGCAGAGGCACAATGTTTTCCATGGTGTTTCGCTGTGCAGTGGTTATGTCTTAAGTTTTCTACTTTCTAGGTCAACCCTTGACCTTTGGGTAGAGATATCCGGTTCTTGTTTTGTGTCTTTATTGTTGCTGTTGTTTGTTTGCTCTCCTTGGCATTTTGAGATTGCCAACTTCTTCAGCACCAAATCCAGGATATGGGAGGTAAAAAGAAAACCCAGAGAACACAGAACTATCTTGTTCTTCAGCTCTCAAGGTCACTTAGCCAACCTGCCTTCTCTCCACCTTTGGTTTACATGTAATGTCTGGGATTTCTAGTTGTACCTAGCAGAAAGAATAGAGATAAGTGTGTATACTTCACTGTGGTCCAGAAACAGAAGGTTTTATGCTTTTGAAATAATTTTCATACGTTGTTTCTCTGTGATGTAAGCAATGTTTCCAGCTACTATTTTCAAACATACTGCCACAAAGAACACATCCTGGGGATTCAATAGACATTTATACTTATGAGATAAGAAACAAAATTGGATATAATCATTCTTTTTTTTTTTTTTTAAGTGGCTTTTGAAGTACTGGAAAAAACATGGTTTTCTTAGAATTGTTTTAGATGAGGGGCTCCTGGATGCCTCAATCTGTTGAGCATCAGAGTCTTGGTTTTGGCTCAGGTCATGGTCTCAGGGTCCTGGGATTAAGCCCCAAATTGGACTCCCTGCTCAGAGTGGAGTCCGCTTGTCCCTCTGCCCCTACCCCAATCCCTTCCCTTGTTAGTACTTTCACTCTCTCTTGCACAAATAAATAAAATCTTTAAAAAAATTTTTTGTCAGATAAATAATGTACAGATCTAGATCAAGTCAACTTGAGCTGTCTTTCAAGATCTGTTGTCATTGTTAACTTCTATTTTAAAATGAGGGATTCTTGGGTGGTTCAGTTAAGCATCTGCCTTCAGCTCTGTTCATGATTCTGGATCCTGGGCTTGAAACCCGTGTCAGACTCCCTGCTTAGTGGTGAATCTTTTTCTCTGTCCCTCCCCTGGCTCAGAGAAGAAGGAAGAGGGGTTACTGGAGACAGCTACTTTTCTTCTGATATTTTTATGGAAGGATTTACCCTCATCATCTCCCTCACCAATATCTGTCCTCCATATTACTTTTCAGAGCCACATAGGCTCTTCTCTTGTCTTTTACCATCCTGTTTGGTAGTCAGAAGCCGTTTAGGCTTGAGCCTGCAAAAATTCCTGAAATAATTATTCACCTCCATCTGGGTCCCGTCTAGTTTGTCTCATGGACAGTAAAAGGAAAAACAGCAACATTTCTCCTGGCAATCTCTATTGATGACAGAGGAGTTTCCTGAACCCGATTAGAATCCTTTGTGTTGTAGCCAAATGAGAAAAGAGAGAAGGCGGGAGAATTGGAAATGGCACTGGGAAAGATGACTTTCCCAGTCAAGAGTTTGGAGTCCTCCATTTTATTAACTCAGCCTGCACCTGCACAAGGTCAAACAAACAAACAATCAGTCTCTAAGTCATCTGGTCTCTAAAGTGACAACAGTACTCTATATGCCTTGAGGGTGGTTGGTCCTCTAATGCCTCATGTTTAGATAAAGGCTGAAGCAGAAACAATCAGTCTCTAAGTCTTCTGGTCTCTAAAGTGACAACAGTACTCTATATACCTTGAGGGTGGTTGGCCCTCTAATGCCTCATGTTTAGATAAAGGCTGAAGCAGAAAACTTGGCTGTCCCAGGGCAAAGGCTGATTGGTCCAGTTCTTGCCTTTAGGTTTCGTTGTTCAGATATTTTAAGACTTGGGCTCTGACAAAGATTTTTTTTTTTTTTTTTTTTTTTTTTTAAGATTTATGTACTTATTTGAGAGCAAGCACGCAAGGGTCCGGGAGGACAGAGGGAAAGAGAATCTCAAGCCAACCCCGCCCTGAGAGCAGAGGCCCATGCTGGGGCTCCCCGGGGCTCAAACGCACAACACTGAGATCAGGACCAGGGTCTAAACCAAGAGTCCTATGCTTAACCGACTGCACCACTCAAGTGGTCCCAAAGAATTATTTTGTTCCTTTTTTTCTTTTCTGTTGTGAGGTTCAAAGCGCTAAAGCAACTGCTGGCATAGATATACTTCTTAAATGTTACCTATTTAGAAATTTTTCTGTTTATTCCATTCCACAATTAGTCACAACCTTGAACAAGGAAAAACAGCGAAAAGACGGAGCAATGAGGACAGTAACTTCTGCTTCTAATTGTACTTTGAAATAGTATTGTTGAAAAAAACAAGTTGTTCAATTATTAGTATTAAAATAAAAGTTCTTCATACGGGATTACACTGAAGCATTCAAAAACCTCCCGCGAGATGGGAGCGTGTATGTAAATGAGGGATGCTGATTTTGCTTTTTCATTGGTTACTTGAAAACAGCCAATAGGAGACTTGCAAACAGCATACCTCCCGTTAGTATAAATACTTCTCTTGCTCACGCTCTGGTTCTATTCTTGTATTTTCTTTTGAAGGCGTTTGCTATTTGTTTTATCAGCCATGTCTGGACGCGGGAAGCAGGGCGGTAAGGCGCGCGCCAAGGCCAAGACACGCTCGTCGCGGGCGGGTCTGCAGTTCCCCGTGGGCCGCGTGCACCGCCTGCTCCG
>NC_081561.1:24046937-24051139 GCF_022355385.1 Mustela nigripes | reverse complement strand
CCAAGGACATCCAGCTGGCGCGCCGCATCCGCGGCGAGAGGGCGTAATTTTTTCATGTCCTGATTTCTGCCAACTTTAAACCCAAAGGCTCTTTTCAGAGCCAACCAATTAGCTCAACAAAAGTAGCTGTGATCGTGTGGCCGCTAACTGACCCTGACATGCCAAACTGGAGCCCTCGCTAACCTGGTCATCCGGCATCTCTAACGACGTAATGATCAGGTTCAACAACGGCACAGGCAAAATAGTACGTTTACCCAGTGTAGTCCTATAACCTCTACAATAAGATAACCTAAATTTTCTCTCCGTCGAGGTAAGAGTCCAACCGTCTTATCTTCTGGCTTCATACACCTTGTTAATCCGTTGATAAAGCATAATTTTATCAAGTTCTCTTGTTGCTTAATATGCCATTTATTTGTGGCCCTGCTTGTGATAGGTTGTATTGCTTTATTCTAGAGCTAGCCACAATTTCTTTTCACGATTCTTGGCTGTAGGTTCTTTTAACGTTAGCCACCAAATTCCAAAATGTTGCTTGTTTTCTACACCTTAGCTCTTAATACCTGAAATTCTGGGCCTATGTCTGAGATGGGAACTGTTGCTAAGTCATGTGGGCAGCTCTTATCAATAGACACAAAACAAAATTAAACTTGAATTGTGTGGTTTACTTGGATTTACTTACATTCCAGGACTTTACTAAAGCACTTTTGCTTTACAACATGTTTGCATTTTAAAGATTGATATTTCTGTGAATTTGTGTGTGTCACTGTGTTGAATTTTTAACATTCTGTTTTTCCAGATTTATCCATACAACTCTGGCACACCTTTTCTATCCATATAAAAGGGACTGTCCGAGGCACCAATGCCTCTGGCTTAAACCAGGGTGACTTTGCTCTCTAGCTCTGGGCCCCAGCTAAAGTCCAATTATGGGGTTTTATAGCTGTGCTGGGTTTTATATGCATTGTTTTTGGATTTTTTCCCCTATTACTTTATGTATCTGTTACAAAAAGGGTGTTTTAGGTATAGGGCTCGAGAGGATAGCTTTTAAAAAGTGAAAGTACCCATTACTGTTGGGAGGGTTAGATGGCCAGGGGACAGTGGCTCAGACCGAGCTTCCCACCAACTGTTACCCCTTTCCTGGCCAAGGATCAAGGATTTGGCTGTGTCTTCATTTACCTGAGATCCTCAATAGAGTAATTGTCCAGTGTCTAGGAAAGTAAGGTTAGC
Source organism: Mustela nigripes (assembly GCF_022355385.1). Taxonomy (NCBI): domain Eukaryota; kingdom Metazoa; phylum Chordata; class Mammalia; order Carnivora; family Mustelidae; genus Mustela; species Mustela nigripes. The sequence continues at coordinate 24,049,918 of NC_081561.1, read as the reverse complement.
ATCATCTTAGAATCCAACCTTGTTACTCTGTCCAAGAGTCCTTTGGAAGCAGGCGGCCCAGAGCAGCATTTGGGTGATAGATTGCCAACATTCAAATTCCAGTTTGCTACTTAATATATCCTTTTCACAAATTGATTTCTCCATTGTCAGAAAAATGGGGGTAGTACTACCCACCTCAGAACTGTAATTGGGATAATAGGAGTTGATTTTTGAACACAGAGCATTGTATAAATGCTATTAATTTTTCTGAGTTATGTATTATTTTCCCTTTTATTCTCAGATTTTTTAAAAAGACTTTATTTTTTTAATTTGACACAGAGAGAGAGATCACACGTAGACAGAGAGGCAGCTAGAGAGAGGGAGGGAAGCAGGCAGAGAGCCTAATGTGGGGCTTGATCCCAGGACCCTGAGATCATGACCTGAGCTGAAGACAGAGACTTAACCCACTGAGACACTGGCATCCCTCAGAATTTTTTTTTTTAATTGAAATAAAAATGCAAACTTTAGCTTCTAAACGTCCCTTTCACTTACATTACTTTGTTGCTGTTTGTAAAGAAAACTTCAGCAGGTATTTGAAAAACAAAGAATGGAAGAAATTCACATTTATAAAAATTTACTGAACATATTGGACCAAATGTAGTGCCAGTCTTTTAACATCAGTGCTTTAAGCATTTATTACTTTGGATTAGCAGAGTGACTATGGCCATGCTGGAGGGGAAAAGGGGGTGTTTAAGACACAGATTTTATCTTTCAAATGGCTGTTGGAAGGTTCTCAGTCACCCAGGCACCAAGGCGTGGTATGACCACACAGGCTAAAGTTTGCAGGTAATGTTGTTGGTGTCTAGAATCGCTTTTAAGAAAAGAGGAGGAATCGTCTTTAAGAAAAGAGGAGGAAGCCAAAGTCAGGGTGCATTTTTCAGACTAAAAAATTTAGTAGTAGCCCTTCCAGTCATCCCAGAAGAAGCGACTTACTAATCAATGAGTGTTTTAGGGAGACTTAACACAACAGTTGGAAATCAGTTAATAGAATTGAACTGCATTCCAGACATGGCCACAAGACAGTCAGAAAGCAGATGTTGTCAATGTATACTTGGAAAGGGCACAAAGGAATATATTTAGACAACCTTAATTAACATGCTATGTATGAAAAACAAAAAAGAGTCTGTCAATCAATAGATGAGTGGATAAAGAAGATGTGGTATATAGGGTTGACTCAAACAACACAGGTTTAAACTGGGTGAGCCCACTTGCAGATTTTTTTTCAACAAATATAATACACTACTGTAAATGTTTTTCTTTTCTCTGTGATTTTCTTGATAGTATTTTCTTTTTTCTGGTTTATAATAATATAACATATAGTACATATGCAGAATATGTTTTAATAGACTTTATGTTATCAGTAAGGCTTCTAATCAACAGTATGGTATTGGTAGTTTTGTGGGTGGGGGAGTCAAAAGTTATATGTGGATTTTCAACTGTGTATAGGTCAGTACCCCCACCTCTGCGTTTTTCAAGGGTACACTGACTATACAGTGGAATATTAGCATGAAAAAGTATGAAATCTTATTCATATGGATGGGCTTCAAGGGTATATGCTATATAAGTCCAACAAAGTCAAATACCATATGATTTCACTTATATGTGCAATAAAAAAAAACGAAACAGAGATATAGATAACAGTTGAGTAGTTGTGGGGGTGCGGGGTAAGAAGTAAAATAGGTGAAGGTTATTAAGAGGTACAAACTTGTAGTTATACAACAAATAAGTCACAGGCATGCAAAGTACAGCAGAGGGAATACGATCATATAATAATGGCTTTGTGTGGTAACAGATGGTAACACATCGTGATGGGCATTTCTTAATGTATAGAACCGTCAGCTCGCTATGCTGTACACCTAAAACCAGGGTGATACTGTATGTCAGCTATACTTTAATACAACGAGAAAAACGCAATTCATCAACGCTTTATATTTTATTGAATGCTGTGATTAAAAAAAAAAAATCTTCACTATTATATATGTGCCTGTTTTGTCTATATTGTGTTAGGAGTAAAAGCTTAAAAATGAAAGCTCAGGGCAATCTCCCAACTCCAGACAGATTCTTTAAGTAATAATACCAGCTAAAAATCAGGGACATTTACGTAGGACTTCTTTGTGCCAATCTCTGTTCTAGCCCTTTGCTTACATTAGCAATGTAAATCTTCACAAAAGCTCCATGAGTAGTATCATCACTCCACCTTTACAAATGAAGAAAATGAAGGCAAAATTACAGGGTCACACATCTGTAAAAGAGGGAAAATAACTTCCCCTACTCTTCTGAATGCTTAGTTGAGTCGCTATAAAAAAAGATGAACGAGAAAAACAAAGAGAAGTTTAATGACATGTACCCCTCGTGTGTACTTAGGAGATGCTCTGAAGAACTGAGTGGAACTCCCTGAAGAGGCCCCAGCCACCCCAGGAAAGACCCCCTTCCGCTAACAGATGTTGGTGTGGGAAGGGAGTGCCCAGGAAGCCAGACTGGGGTTGGCGGGAAAAAGATGGGAAACAAGGTTGTGATGCCGAATTAGGCTGGGGCTTTCCCAAGGACAGGAATGTCTGGTGATTTAGTCGTCCTTCTCTTCCTGCTGATGAGGGAGCAGGAGGCTGGCTGAGGACAAAGCAAAAGCTGGAGCCTTGCACCCCCCCTTCACCCGCTTCCCTCCATAGGTGTAGCATTCCTCAGGCACCCCTGACTGCCATAAAAACGATAAATAGTTAACTTGCAGAGATCACAGTCCTGCAAGGCAGAAATCTCCCTTGGTTTGCAAATGTCCTTGAGATTTACTAACAAAGAAGTTACCTTATCAATAGCCCAATTTCCAAAGACACAGCACTCAGTTCCTCAAGCCCTAATGTCACCCTCCCCTCCATAAAAAACCGAAGGAGGCGGAGGTAGAAGGAAAAGTAAATAAAGTTAAATTTCTTCTAAACCTAAATCTCATT
>NC_081561.1:24046190-24046837 GCF_022355385.1 Mustela nigripes | reverse complement strand
ACTTTTCCTTCTACCTCCGCCTCCTTCGGTTTTTTATGGAGGGGAGGTAGAAGGAAAAGTAAATAAAGTTAAATTTCTTCTAAACCTAAATCTCATTAACAAGGACGCTTGATAGCAGGAATGTAACATTCCAACAGGAGGCTCTCAATTGTCTTTACTTGATAGTAACCAGGCCTTCAATATCCTGATGGTATTCTTTGCCCCAATAGCCCTTCTGAACACCCCTTTGTCCTCACCTACCCAACTCCTGTGTATATAACCAGCCACTCCTCACAACCTGGGGCAGCAGCTCTTCCTGCCCACGGGTCCTGTCCCTGTGCTTTAATAAACCACCATTTTGCACCAAAGATGTCTTAAGAATTCTTTCTTTAGTTGTCAGCTCCGAACCTCACCCAACCGAACCTGACTTAGGTTCTGGGACTTCATCACTGCTGCAGAGAGGGCGACACTTAGAGGTTGAGGTCTCCTTCATGAATGTTAAAATGTCCCGTTAGGAAGATTTTAGAGATTCTCCCGAGTCGGTGTTTCTTAAAAATCATCTGCTCGCATACAGTCCTTAGACAAAGAGGCGCATTTGGTTGGGGGGTGGGGGGACGTCTTCTGCCCTCCACACCGAAGAGGCCTATTTTGAGACGGTATGTCCTGAA
>NC_081561.1:24037347-24043190 GCF_022355385.1 Mustela nigripes | reverse complement strand
GCCATGGACGTGGTCTACGCGCTCAAGCGCCAGGGCCGCACTCTCTATGGCTTCGGCGGTTAAAATTTTCCCCGGTTTTATTTATTCCTCAAATCTCTCTAAAGGCCCTTTTCAGGGCCGCCCACTTTGTTTGCAGAAGAGCTGTACGCGTTTTGTGCTTCCCGATTCTGGTACCTACTGCGTTTTCCCGGTGCTTGGGGTCTTGGGTTCCGGTGTAAAGGAGCCAGGGCGGTGCATTGGCCGCCGGATGCTAGCTCGACCAATGAGCTGGCCTTACGGCGCGCGCGCGGGGTCCGTGCCAATCAGGACCAGGGTTGCCCGAGGGAAGCCAATGGAGCGGCGACACGGGCCCCAGGCTTCCCGGGAGAGATGCGGGGCCCGACCTCGGCTCTTCCCGCAGATTTGCCGCCTGTTTCCCGTGGAAGGAGTGAAACGACGACCCATGCCTCCTGTCCGGAGGGATTCGGATAGCGGCGGGGCTTCAGCGGCCGCCCAGCTCGCTCGCCTGGGGAGGTTCGGTAAATCCCTGTCTCTGGAAGAGGCCGCCCCCGCCTCACAGGCAGCCAGGTGGTTTAAAATGCGCGACCGGAGAGACGCCGGACGTTCGCTCCTAGCGTGTCGCCTCCCTGGACGGCGTGAGGAGAGCGGAGCGTCCCCTGGCGTCAGGTCCCCGCGGGCCGCCGCCGGCGCCCCGGAGCTGGAACCTGTGAGGCCGCAGCCGGGGGTCGCAGGTTTCTAGGGGCCTCGCCATTCTCGAGCCCCGGGTCCTCCCTCCGCCCCTGCCTAAGCGGGTCTGGAAAGTGCCATTTAGTGGACGAAGGGGGTCTGTTCGGATTCAGGTCTCTGCTTCTGGGACCCCCTAGGGTCTCCGGCAGGGCCCCACCTTGAGGGCTTAAGGAAGGAGCTCCGTCCTTTGAGGTCACCGGCTCTCACGCGACTGTCCTGCACCTTCCGTCTTCGTCCCTCCGCCCAGGTCCTCTTCCGCCTCCTGTACATGGTAAGGTTTTCGGGTTCACGTGAGCCGCAAGCAAACAACCGACTGAGCCACCCAGGTGCCCCTCAAAACACTTTTCGAGCATTCTTGAAAGCTTCATTCAAAACCCTAAACTTAAAAAATAAAGTTTTTCTAGTATGCCCTCATTGATAAATCAGGCACGTGGATAGCATCTTTAATTCTTGAAAAATCTATTGATGACTGCTTAAAGCAAGTTCCTCTAAGATGTTCTCCGACACAAGATACCGAATAGGCAGTTGGAACAGTTTCTCGAGTTCAAGTGAGAGGTCTGGCTTAGAGGAAAATTTGGGAATCAACAGCCTATAAATGAGTCTGTATCCCATCAGGAAGAATTCAAACACCATTTATTGCAATGCATTGTAATAGTAAATGAGCAGAAATGTAAATTGCCACCAGAAACCCTGTCTTAGTTCAGGCTGCTATAAGGAAAATGCCACAGACTGCCTTAAACAACAAACTGATTTCTCAAGGCTGGGAGTCCAAGATTAAGGCACTGGCAGTTTCAGACAAGATTTGGTGTCTGGTGAGCCCCCCACCCCGTTCCGGGTTCGTAGACTTGTCTTGCTGTGTCCTCACATGGCAGACGGAGGGCCAGAGAGCTTTCCGAAGTCTCGCATTTATGAAGGGCACTAATTACATTCGTGAGTGCTCCATTCTCGGGGCCTAATCACTACTGAAGGGCCAGAACTCCTAACACCATCATATAGGGGATTTAAATGTCAACACGTGAATATGTGAGGAATACAAACAGCCCATAACAAATGAAATATTATACAGCCCTACTAAAGAAAAGGGAAAGTCTATTCCAATATGTGCTCAAGTACCTATGGCTCACTTCTTGGGCCCCTTCTCTGATCTTGGTATGACCTTGATCTTGATATGTTCTGTGTTCTGTGTAATGGTTTATGCTCAACAGGATAACTCCATGACCTAGCCCTAAGTGTCAGGTCAGGTTGTAGTGACAATGCCTATGATTGTGTCTGCTTCTGTATGTTTCTCAATCACAATGGCTGTTTTTAGAAACAATGGCTGTGTTAGACTTTAATCACCTCTAAACTTTTCTCAGTTCATTCCACCCACTTCAAGCTTCATAATGAAACTTGCCACATATCCAGTTGCATATTTGATGTATCTACTTGAGTGTCTAATGGACATCTCAAACTTGATTTTTCCAAATTAGATATCTTAACACATAAACACCAAATCTATTCTTTCTCCAGTGTTCCCCACCTCAATAAATGGAACTCCATTCTTGTAGCGGCTCATCTGAGAAATCTTGCAATCCTGTTGGAGCTCTTTCTCTTACAACTTTTATCCAACCCAGTCATCTCTGTTACAAATCAATGAAAGCACCTTTCACTACATCCTGTGCTGCTACTTCAGGGCAAGCCACACTCACCTATTGTCCAGATGACCATAATGACTGCTAACTAGTCTTTCTATTTCCACTTTTGATAGCTAGTTTTTTTCTCAGTCCAGCAACAAGAGTGATCATTTCAAAAGTTGTTTCACCCTCAGAACATTCCAGTGATTTTCCCTCTTCATCCCAGCCTATAAGGAGGGTAGCCAATAATTCTAGTTTGTCTGAGTTTGAGGGGTTGCTGGGGATGTGGAACGTTCAATGCTACAACTTGGAGAAAGTCCCAGGCAAACAGGGTGAGTTTGTCTCCCTGCCTAGATGGCTTCACATGCTCTGGGCCCTGGCCACCCTCTGATCTCACTTGCTATCACATTTCTTTGTCTTCACTGACCTTTTTGCTGTTTGCAGAACAGACCAAGCATGTTCCAGTCTCGGAGCCCTTGTATGTATTTCTCTGACTTCCTAGAAGTATCTTATTCTGGTACATGGGGAGGATTTTACTTCTGCCCTAAGAATTAAAATGACATAAAACAAACTAACAGTAGAAAAGCATACAATTTGTTTACATTTATATAAATACATATATATTTTTTTATATGTAGAAAGAGACATTATTGTACGCCAATATGCTTTCCATGACAAAGGTGCACTCCTAAGGAAATGAAGACCCAAAGAAGCAGTTAGAGTTGAACACTTCTGTACTGAGCTGGACAAAGCGTAGTGAACTGAAAACACAACAAGGCAAGGAGGCTGGGGCTAGGATAGTGAGTTGTGGGAACGTAACTAGGAAGATAAGTGTTAGTTTACAAGGTTTGTTTGTACAGATTTCTCCTGGCCTCAACCCCTCACCCAAGGTGAGAAAAATGTTACTTTCCTCATCATATAAGGGTGACATCTTCCATATGGGGAATTTCTCTCCTGCTTTCAGGAAGAAAAAGGAGAGGTCAGTGTGCCTTCTGGCATCTGTTGTTTTTCAAGTGCCTTTGATCTTTAGGTCCGAGTCAGTTTTTGTGTAGCATATTCTGCTACCTGTCCCTGGATGGCTGCAGACTTCATTTCATTCAGGTCTCTGCTCAAACACCCTCTTATGAAAGAGAACTTTCCAGACCACCTTATGTAAAGTAATACCCCTTTCTGCTCATTCTTTAAAATAGTATATGCATCCCCACATGTATCAATATATGTTTAATTGTTCTGTCTCCCACAACTAGAATATAACTCTCTGAGAGCAGGGACTTTATTTTGTCCCTGACTTGTCCCTAGCACCTAGAACAGGGCTGACAGCTAATAGGTAGTCTCTGAAGGCTTGTTGTGTGGGGAGAGGAAAAGTGTTTTTCCTTCTACCCTTCTAAATTCTTAACAGATCTCCTTGTAATAAAAAGATAGGGTAACAGAAGAAAACCAAATTAAATTATGTGCATATGTACAGGAGCCCCACAAAGATATGAGGTTCAAGGAAATGAACAGAGCAGGAAGCTTTTATATCTGTTAGACAAAGAATACCTTTCTGAAGAAGTGAAAAGACAAAGCGGTTTGGACTAGAAGTAGCAAATGGTAAAGAAGTAAAAAGGTTTGTTCATAGACACTTCTCAACCCTGAGTTCCTCATCTCTGGTGATAATGATTTTTTTCTTCCTCCTGGTACAGGAGGGTACCTTTCAGATAAAAGATTTATCTTTGGTTTCTTGGAAAAAGAAAGAAGTGGGGGTTGATGTGGGGCAGAGGGAATGTCAGGGTGAATTTCCTGCTTCTGAAGCTTAATCTCCTTAGAGTTTAATATATTTAATATGCCAAGGAGGCTTATTAGGGGATCGCATGTCCTGAACCCCATCAGCTGAATGAATGCGTACATGAATTTTCTACGTCAGACCCTAGGCCCACCAGAGTGTTGCCACAATTGATTCTCCATGTACTGTTCTTTTATTTACCTCTGCCCGAATCAATCCATATGGCAGTTTTTCCTCTAGATCTGAGGAATGATGCCAGTGGCAGATAGGCGGCGTTACCTTTGTTCTGAAAAGGCCTTCATGAGTGTTAAGGCTGAAGAAGGCTCAGAGGCGTTCCCCCAGGGCAGTGAGCATGACTAAAATGGACACGGTACTATCTACAAAGCTGTTAATAAAGATTCCAGGCCTGCCATCACAGAAGCTCGTCCTGTCTATTGTAGCAACTACCGCTCCCCTCTCACGTAGAAAATCTGTATCCACACATCTCTCTACGTATACTCTGGATCCACAACGGGGAATTCTGTTGATTTGCTTACAGAGGTCCCCCACTGCCTATAAGAGTACCTGGCACATTACATGAGGTCAATAAATATCTCTTGAAGGAACACCAGCTAGGGAGAACATAAAATGACCGCTCTCCCAACCAGGCCCATGTTGCTCCTCTGGCCATCCAGGATGCGGCTCTGAATTCTCCTCATTGTCAATTTAAATTAGGCCAGACTAGGTACTTTTATCATTCCCCAAGAAATCTTGGAGGACAGTTATCAGGTGCAAAGGGGGCCCCCAAAAGCTAGGAGAGACACCGGCTGAAGCTGACATACTGAGCTTGTGGCCAGCTCACAGGTTCTATCGCACTCACTCAGTTTTATTGAAATATAGTTTATGCACCATAAAATTCATTCCAAATTAGCCGCCCTGATTTCCATTTCTCTGTGAAGGGAGGAAAAGTATGGCGAATTCAGACGGGCTCTGCTGACAGTGAAAGAGGCACTTTCCCCCATAAACCAGATGTTACTTTCCCCTGAATCCAGTGCCCTGGGTTTTCTGGCAGCCTGAATCTGGTTTCTCCCCTGCCGGTTTCCAAAGACTATTTTTTGGAGTTTGTTAGTGGTGAAACCTCTACTGTCCTCGAGACCCAATTGAAGGACACTTGCAGGTCTGAGTCTACTTCGTAATGCACAAAATGATAAATCCCACAGATTCCTTACACAGGGCTTTGGGGTTTCTGGCCAACCTTCCCATCCCCCAGTCTGGCTCGCCTGGGAGGTTGGGGGGGTCGGGTGAGGTGGCACATGAGATCATCAGTTCTGATTGGTTGACAAACACGGATGGGACCTGCTGATTGGACAATGTTCCTCTTTGTTCCTAGAAATCCTTGCCAAGTTCCTTGCTCTACTCGGTTTCCCCACTTTTGAGTTAGGAGTATCATCCCTCTTTTACGCGTAATGCAGTCAATGTGGAGGACAGAGGAGCAAGTAAGTACGGCTCAGCTAAGGGAGTCCCTTTAGTGTAATCGGATGTTGCACGGAGCTTTACTTTTAAAAATCCCGCAATCCCACATAATTCGGTCATTAAATCTCAACTGTTCATTTTAACCAATGGAGTAGATCAGGTCAGCTCTTTTTCTGAATGTTTGGGTGGCCCTGAAAAGGGCCTTTGATGGCGAAATGCAATTTCCTAGTGGAATCAGAGCTTAGCCCCCGAAGCCGTAGAGGGTGCGGCCCTGGCGCTTGAGCGCGTAG
>NC_081561.1:23932193-24034347 GCF_022355385.1 Mustela nigripes | reverse complement strand
GCCTTGCCGCCGGTCGACTTGCGCGCCGTCTGCTTCGTGCGAGCCATAGTATGAACAGAAACACACCGCGCTCTCACCAACACTGCACTAGAATGCCTGCCAATATTTATAGGACGCAAAGTGTAGTGATTGGATGAGGAAAATGCTGACGTATAAGGTTACAGGCTGATTGGTCTATCTTTTAGCTTTCCAACATCGGCGCAATTTCATTGGCTATCACGTTATCCCATTTCTTCAGGTTTTTGTTCCTTTCACATCTGATTTTCGTAGTCTGGATACAGTGCTTTGAACATTACCTTTTCGAAAAGCTAAACATTTACTTCGTTGGTACTGTAGTTCAAAACTCTATATTTCTGTAGTTTTGGGGGAGAAATTTGAGAAATATTGCCCCCGATAATGTACTCTTTTTTCTCCCTTTTCAATAACCCCAACAATCCCCTATCATATAAGTTTCTGAAACCTTTTTCAAAAATGAGATCCCTTTATAATGCTTACATGAAGGAACTCCTTTGAATCCTAAGTGAACCATAGTAAAATTACACTGGAGTTTACAGAAATATTCCCAGTAATCGGGCACCTCTGTTAAATATATTTTTAATTTTTAATTTTTAATAAACATACACTATATTTTTATCCCCAGAGGTACAGGTCTGTGAATCGCCAGGTTTACACACTTCACAGCACTCACAGAAGCAAATTCCCTCCCCAATGTCCAAAGCCCCACCCCCCTTCTCCGAACCCCCCTTCCCCCAGCAACCCTCAGTTTGTTTTGTGAGATTAAGAGTCACTTATGGTTTGTCTCCCTCCCAATCCCATTTTACCTCTGTTAAATACTAATGCTGACTTCTAAACTTGGAGCTTTCTGGATCTTATATTTTCTCACGTCTAGAGTATATTCTGCCAGATGTAAAATATCAGTGACTAAATTCTCCAGTACCAACCTCCCTGAACTTTGCGGAGCAGGCGTGTACTCAGCGCAATCAACAGGATTCCCAGACACAAGAAGGGCCAACTTCTCATTGCCAAGACCTAACCTTATAGTTCGTAAAATTTTTCGAGCTTAAAAACACTAAATGTGACCGTTTTGTAAGAGTAGGTAGGCGAGATTCTACCTTTTCATTGGTTGAGTACTTTTATACTGAACAGCCAGTAAGAAATCTAGCATCCTTCATCTGGGTGGACCGTTCGTATTTTATTGAAGCCTATTTAATCCAATGGATACGCAGGAGGCTGGAACGGTAAGAAATCCCCGAAACAAGTGTTTCCTTTTAAAAAGCTGCGTTTAATTAGAGTCCCCGTTTATTACACTAAGAAAAGTTTGATTCCCAGATGTTCACGGCCGCCAGCTAGTACTCGGGCCATCGGATATTCGGGGGAAACCGGGAAGCTCGCGTTACTTAGGCCGCGCGGACTTGTTTGAGAACGTCAGGAGCGCGGCGCGGGAAGGAGACGTCACTGCCTTCTCTCGGCCCCCAGGCGACGTCCCCGAGCCTGTGGCGGGGCGTGTGGGCTCCCGGGCGCGGCCCTGGAAAAAGCATTTTATTCTCTCCTTTGATTCGCACTGGGGAATCACCGGAGCCCTGCTGACGCGTCTAAATGCCCCGTACAGCCACAAAGAAGTTACAGGAGGGCTCCCCGCAGAAGTCACGGGAGCCGTGCCCTCTTGCTGTCGCCCTGAGGCGCAAGGGAGGGGGAGCGTTGAGTCCGGCCGGCGCCTCCCGAACGCCCCTCGTGGGCGGGGTTGGGAGCTGCCCTGCGGGGAAAGAGCGCGACAGCGCCCAGGGTAGCCAGTCGGCCGCGCCGGGGCACGTGGGAAGACCGGGAAGGCCTCGGGGGCGGGTCAAGCGCACGGGACGGTGGCAACAGCTTGTTCTGCACTTGCAGGAGGGTCTAATTGTGCGCTCGTGAAACCAAAACGCAGAAAAGGTCCTGACCAGGGGTGTCCCTCTTCGGCGTCGCCGGGAAAGGCAGCGGCGCTGACGAGGGCTGGCCCCCGGCCTCTTCCCCCTCCCCGGCCATTTTACGTTCGCCACGGGCTGGGAACGCACGCCCCTCCGGTCACTGCCCCGGACTCCTATCTGGGTGCCTCCCGGACAAACAGCTCTTCCTCCGCCCCGCAAGAAAAGGCTTGTTTTGCAAAAGGCGGTGGCAGCCACCGACGTTACCGGGCTGCGGAGCCCGACCCCTGCCCGCCCAGAAGTGCGGTCTGCTGGAGGCCACCGGGGAGCCGCCGCAAGGTCCCCGCGGGGCCGCGCCAAGGGCGGTGGCGCGGAGGGCGCTAGGGGGCGAGAGGCGGGCGCGGGCGAGCACCAATCACAGCACGGCCCCGCCCTATAAATACGCCGCGCCGGGGCCGCCGGCGTCTTCCTGCTCAGTCAGGTTCTGGTAGTTTGCTCGTTGCTCTCACCATGTCCGAGACAGCGCCGCCCGCTCCGGCCACCTCCGCTCCCCCCGAGAAGCCCGCGGCTGTCGGCAAGAAAGCCAAGAAGCCGGCTAAGGCAGCGGCCACCGCCAAGAAGTCCGTGGGCCCCTCGGTGTCGGAGCTGCTCGTGCAGGCGGTGTCCTCTTCTAAGGAGCGCAGCGGCGTGTCCCTGGCGGCGCTCAAGAAGGCGCTGGCGGCCGCCGGCTACGACGTGGAGAAGAACAACAGCCGCATCAAGCTGGGCCTCAAGAGCCTGGTGAGCAAGGGCACCCTGGTGCAGACCAAGGGCACCGGCGCCTCGGGCTCCTTCAAGCTCAACAAGAAGGCCGCCTCCGGAGAGGCCAAGGCCAACCCACCAAAAGTGGCGAAAGCCAAGGTGACGGGCGCTTCTAAGAAACCTAAAAAGGTCACAGCGGCTACTAAAAAGGCGGTCAAGACTCCAAAAAAGGCCAAAAAACCGGCTGTGGCCAAGAAGCCGTCCAAGAGTCCCAAGAAGCCCAAGAAAGTAGCCAAGAGCCCCGCCAAAGCCAAGGCTGTGAAGCCCAAAGCGGCCAAGGCGAAGGTGACCAAGCCAAAGACAGCTGCGAAGCCCAAAAAGGCCGCACCCAAGAAAAAGTAGAGTTGCAGTTGGAACTTGTTCCAGTAACCCAACGGCTCTTTTAAGAGCCACCAACATATTTCAGGGGAAAGAGCTTTAGTACGGCGTGTATCGCGGCTCCCACGTGGAGTTGCCACCCACTTGCGAGGACGGTTTTGGGCTAATCCTTACCCCACACCTATATTTCTTAGAGACCTCCTGTATTCTCGCTGATGTGCCTAACCTTCCTAGGCGACACTTAAAGGTTTGGCAACCAGCGGCCTACTGTGCTTTCTCGCCTAGTTAACCGTGTGGGCAATACCTGGGGAGCTAATGGTCCCCGGCTGGGCTGTAATCCACACCTTTTCCTCCACGCGGCCCCAGCTGGAAGCGGTTGGGTTAACAGCCGAGCCCTGCGGTATTTGGGACAATAGTGTTTTAAGCGGCCTTTTATGGACTTGGGCTCCTCTGAGAAGTGCTCCTGGGGTAACCACTGAACCCGAATGCTTGGCTACAACCTCTGCAAATGCGGCGCGCCAGCTGATGTCCTTGGGCATGATGGTGACGAGCTTTGGTGTGGATGGCGCACAGGTTGGTGTCCTCGAGGAGCCCCACTAGGTAGGCCCCGCACGCCTCGGGCAGCGCCTCGGGCCGGCGCCTTCGCGCGGGTCGGGTTGTGCACTGCCACAAGTATCTAGCGCTGGTCACGACGAAGTTTGGGAGACTAAGCCCCAAAGCCCCTTACCCGGCTTCTGTAGATATAGGAAACAAAACTGCCCTGATTGGGTAATTGCAAATCCACTCTGTACCTAAGAGCGTATTTTATCGTCCCCAGGGTTTCCCATTCTGGTGGGGCTACCATGATAGGTAGGAAAAGACACTTTTGCAGAACTGTCTCTTTAGGCTTTTAAAATTTAATTCTAGGATGCAGATTTTAATCACGTCTTTCACCTCCAAGGAGAAAACAACATCTGGTGAGCCAGGGTTACTAATCAGCTCAATTGGTTGTAAGGCCTTATTTTTTTACACACGTCCCTGCATACTCTTTGTTCCATTTTTCAGGTGATATTTTCCTCTCTTGCTGGTCTCCCACTATCCGATGTCTGCCGTGCAGGCATTTCACATCTCTGCTCCACGCAGGCACGTGGCTATTTAATGTTTTCTTTGAACTCAGTCATCTAGGAGCACCTATCATATACATGTACGATGCTGCATCTGGTTTTCAGTGAGAGCTAATTACAAAACGGTTGCTTTATACACATTCCTTCTTGAAACCTTTTGAAAATTCTTTCAAGTCAAATTCTATTTTTAATGTCCTTCACATGGAGTAACAAGCTATTCGTCCATTTCCTGTTGGTAAGCATTGACACTTGTTAACATTTACGGTTGCTGACTGTGGTGCAGTGCAATGGAATTCCAGCACTGAAATTGCTAGATCAGAGTGCATTTTGTATTTCAGTTGGTGCTGACATGTCCTGAAAATAGTTCCCCCCACCCATTCTGGCCATCAAGGTGTGGTCTCAATTTTTGCCAGTCTAAATGGTGGAAGATTATTTCATATTGTCACTTTGATGGGCATGATCACGGTCATTTGTATATATCCTTTCTTTAGGTTTATTGGTCATTTGAATACACTTTTCAGAGAATGCAGGCTTATCCCTTTGCTAATTTTTTTCATTGGGCAGTTTGTCTTTCTTGTCCCATTGTGGTTTTTTTATATAGTAGTGAACTACTTATCACCTCTGTGGCAGATAGTTTTCTACTTTTTGGCATTTTTTTTTTTTTACTATATTTTGTTTATGGTAAATTTTCCATTTAAATATATTATAGATATCTATATAAAATTCCAAATATTAAATGTTAGAAACTTATAAAGCTTCTAGATTTCCATTCTTGGTTAAGAAACTGAACAGCCTAGGTTTTCCTCTCAAAATTGCTTCCTAAAATTATTTTAGTCTCTAACCCATCTAAAACTTTATGTACTTTTATAGAATCCAAGTTTATATTCTCCCAGATAGACGGCCTGTTGTTCTAACACAATTTATTAAATAATCCATCCCCTCCTCCCACTGTATATCCTCTGTTATTAAAGTCTCAAATGGAATTTCTTCTTTTCTACTGATCTCTCTGTATAAGTCATGTTTCCTTATTAACTTATATGCTTGTTTCTACTGTGAATGGAAGGCCCTCGTTTCCTTTTTTTAGGACTCAATTGCTAGGAAGGAGGAAATGTATTGATCTATTGTATCCAGTGAATTTACCAATTTCTATATTCCCGCTTCTTGCTACTTTTTAGAATAAAGCCCCTTGAGTTTTTCCTAGTCATCACCAAAATAACTTTTATTGGTTTTCTATCTTCCTTGATGTGAATACCAAGCATTTTATTTCCCTTTTGTACTGCATTTGCTAAGAATTTCCAAAGTAAATAATTTAGTAGGAATTCCTCTTTAGTTTTTAGTTTTAAGCTATTGTTTGTCCTTTGGGATATTTGTTAATTTTTGGCATCTTCATTATTTTAAATACCTTCAAAGTTTGCTGTTTGAAAATTTTTCAATAGCTTTTAGATTTTAATTATATTGATATATAATTTTCTTCAAACTCAATGTGACTGAAAGAATGAACTAGAAAAAGATGTGTTTTTCTAAGGTGGTCGAATAGGAGAGAAGCACGTGAGCTGAGGTAGAGCTAGAGGAGGGCAAGTCAAATTGATGAAGTTTAGAATGTAAGGGAGGTCTGGAGCCTGGAGCCGACGACCACGAAAGAATTAAGACGTCTCTTGTGCAAAAAGGTGATTTTATTAAAGTGCGGGGACAGGCCCGTGGGCAGAAAGAGCTGCTGCCTTGTACCCCAAGGAGTGGTGATTATATATTGGGGAGTTGGGGAGGTGAGGACAAAGGGGGTGTTCAGAAGGGCTGACACGGTAAAAACTTTCAGGATATTGGAGGCCTGGTTATTGTCAAGCCAAGCGGTGTTTTGTTTGTTTTCTCTAATGAGGTACCAGTTGGGAGCTTCCTGGTGGAATGCCACATTTCTGCTGTTACATGTCCTTGTCAGTGAGCTTTCGGTTTAGAAGAAATTCAGCTTGATCGACATTTCCTTTCACCTCCCTCTCCTTCCATTTTAGGGAGGGGAGGGCAATGTTAGGGCTTCAGGAACTGAGCTCTGGGTCTCTGGAAGTTAGGCTGTTGGTAAGAAAGCCTCTTTCTTGTAAATCACTAGGACATTTTTAAGCAGAAGGAGTCTCAGGTCTTGCAAGATTGTGATCTCTACAAGTTAGCTATTGGTTTTTCCTTTAGGGCAGCCAGGAGGGCCTGAGGACTGTCACAGATGTCACAAAGGTGGGGGAAGGGAGTAGGGTACCAGCTTCTGCTTTGTCCTTAGCCAGCCTTTTGCTCCCCCATCAAAATTCTGAGTCCCTGAGATTACCAGCTGGATGCGGTGTTAGCAACTGGATTCAAATGCTGCTGATTGACTGAACGGAGTATAGGCCTGAGACTAGTTAAGTAATTATGTAGATCAGTAAGTAGATCAGTAGTATGGAGGTGACTGCTAGCTTTGAGAATAGTTTTGGGGAGGATGGAATTGAATTCAGCTAGAAGTATAAATTTGGGAATCATTGGTATATGGATGGCAAGTAAAGCCATGAACCTGGGTGAGGTCAGCAAGAGGAGACCTTGGTAGAGAAAGGTATAAAGGGGAAAATATTGTCCTGAGGCATTAAACATCAAGGGCAGAGGATAGCTAGTCCTGACCATTTATCACTGATAAAACTGAGCGACTATTCTCTGTGCTTCCATTTGCTAATGTAAAAGTTGCATTAGAGCAGTGATTTTCATGGACTGTCAGGAAGAGATGAGAACATCTTAGAGCGTGCCAACCTGTAAAGGTAGATAAGGCTTCCTGGGATTTAGGTTGGGGGCCCTTACGTCGTTAGGCATAAGTATGTTTGCGCTGGGTCATGAAGAAGACTGTGTATCTTATTGGAGTCACAAATCTGAAAACTAGTGTTAAGATGCTCCTTTATGGTTTTTTCACAATCCCAAGAATCTGCTGTTTTGATGTTCTGACCACAGAATCAGATCTAACATCTGTATAAGAGAGTAGAGAGACTTGAAATCCATCTCCTTGTCCCAGGTCTTCCAGAAACAGATGGGTAAGAGGTGACATATAAATTCTATTATTTACTAATTGATTGCATTGTTCTTGCCTGTGGGGACTTTTGAAAGGAAAGAAAAGAGATGCGCAAAGCACAGGAGTTACAGGATTCCAGGACTGATGGGTGATCAGTGCAGGCCCTTTAAAGTACTGAGGACAAATCATGACCTTGGCTCTGTATAAGTCCTACATTTGCTCACAAATGGGAAAAAGAGCAGAGGGGAAATCTCGCATCTGGATGCTGCAGGTTGCGCGTGCTATGTGCCCAAAGGAAAAGGAGGAACATTGGGGGGCGGGGGGTGAGTTTGTTCTATTCTTTACACTATGACTTATTCTTCAGATCTTTGACAATGTGTACGTGCAAACCTAAGGGGTAAAATTACTCTGTGGACAAAAACAGAACTAGATTGGGCACTTGGGTGGCTCAGTGGGTTAAGCCTCTGCCTTTGGCTCAGGTCATGATTTTCAGGGTCCTGGGATCAAGCCCTGCATCGGGCTCTCTGCTCACTGGGAAGCCTGCTTCCCCTTCACTCTCTGCCTACTTGTGTTCTCTCTCTCTCTGTCAAATAAATAATCTTAAGAAAAAAAAAATACAGAACTAGGTTAAACTACAAGTATTACCTACTACGTGGTGACCGAGTACAGTGCTGGCCCAGTAGCTCCCCCAGGATCCCATCGCGTGTGCGCCATTGTTGATCTCACCAGTTGCCTGCTGGACTTAAAATTTTATTTAGCAAAAACTACATGGTCATTTCCAAGGGTGTCTCAGAATGGGTTTCCAGGAGTGGGATTCCGGGGTAAACAGCAACACTGCAAGCTGCAGTTTACAGTAAAATCATCGTCACGGAATCTTAAATACAAATGCCTAAAGACAGAAATGTGAGTGGACTTCAACTCTAACTGGTCACCATCCATTTTATTTCATTTTAAAATAAATAGTTTGCTACAAAAATCAAAATTACGTGGAGAGATCCACACTGAGAAGTCCACTTCCACGTCACTGACCTTGGCCACCCAGTTCCCTTTCCAGTGTCTATGGAAACAGAAACAGAACATACTTTTCTTCCTTGTCTTCTCACAGGAGAACGCATACAAGTTCTCTACCGCTGTTCACCTAGCAGTCTGTCCTGGACCTGTGGCCATCTCCTCCCACAGGTACGTGATACACAATGTATAAAACAATAGTTCGCGTTGGTTTTGGAAGCTCCGTGTCTGTATCAGAGAGCTGAGCCCTTTGTATCAGGCGTTTTCTCAGATAGTCCTTTGTCTTTTAACTTTGATAAATGTTGCTACCCGGCCTTATCTTTCAGTAATTGAATGTGTCAATATTTTCTTTCACAGCTTTTGGATTTTGAGCAATATATTAAGAAGGGTCTTTGCCACTTCAAGAATCAAAGGAATTCACCTCTATTCTCATCTGGGTTTTTGTTCTGTTCTTTTTAACATGTCAATCTTTGATCTATTTGGAGTTTATCCTGGTATATATGGTGTTTTACAAACGGCTATCCCATCGTCTCACACTAATGAAGTCCGTCTTTATTCCCAGTGATGAGAAAGGCTATCGGTGGGGCTTTTGGGGGGCTCAGTCGGTGGAGCGTCCAACTCTTGATTTCAGACCGGGTCTTCATCTCAGGGTCATGAGTTCAGGCCCCACCTTTGACTCTGCACTGGGTGTGGAACCTATTAAATAAAAAAGTACTGTCTTTATGGCATACAAAATTCCTGTGTTGTTGACTTCTGGACTTCCTGTTGTGCATCAGTCCCTCTGTCCAAGCAGTGGCACCACACTGTGTTAACTGAGGACTGACAATCCTTCCCAAAAGAGGGCAAAGATCACCCACCCTTCCTGTCCTTAAGTTCCAATTTTAGGGCAATCATGACCATTCCAGCTTTTCAAAGAACTGTGGAATGCTTAGAGCTAGACAAGCTTCGGAGGTGCGTTAGCGTCTGTTTCCGTGCGGGCGAGCCGCAAGGAGCGCTGCGCTCTGACGTCAGGCCCCAGCAGCCCCACCAGCTAAGAAGGGCCCACCAGAGCTTCAGAGCCCTGTGCTTTCACCCAGCGTGTATGTCGGGCCACATTCAAGGTCAATGAGTGAAAGAAACTAGACTAAGTTTTATGATCTTAGAATCAGTGGGTGTTCTCTTTGAACCAATTTATCACTCTTTCCTCCAAACTCTTTACAGGGCACCGTCCCTTTCCACATGGGGAATCCTAACTACAGAGGAAACAGTTAAGGAGGCAGGTAAGGTATCCTCATTCCCGTGCGCTGAAGATGAAGGAGCTTTTGTAAGCAGCCACTCTCTTCCACACTCACATAGGGTTCGGTGTTTTTTAAAGGATCGCTCACGTATCTGCTAATTCTTCAGAGAGGGCACAGGGTCCAGGTGTGCATGTGTAGACCCTCTGCCCCTAGAGAACCCAGCACTGCCTGGCTGCTCTTAGGTAAAGCCAAGCGACGTGGGAAGTGACCCACAGATCCGCACTATCCCTTGTCCCACACAGAACGGGGACCACTGGAAATAGGATTCAGTTAATGGGGGCAGCAGCTCCCCCCAAAATCTTGTGGGTTGATTTTATCCTTTTATTTATAAAGCTGCTAATATGCTACACACTCCATGGTTGTGCAGCAAATATTCATTCAGTATTTTGATACTGAGAGACGAAAACAGTGAGTAGCAGTTAAGCAGCTCCTGAACCTACCTAGAAAGCAAACTGGAGGTTTTAAAGTTCATTCTGGTGCTGAAAATTCTTCTCATGGAAAACAGAGTCCTTAGAAGATCCCAACCTTCTTTAAACTTTTTGAATCAGGAAACATAACCTACAAAGAGAAAATCGTAACAAAACGTGACAAAAGAGCACTGTAAAGCTCACTGAACAAGCAGAGTAAACGGCCCCGCAGCACACGCCGGTCAGAGCCCAGATCGTCCGCCGACTGCTACTCACCCCGCTCTGACACTCACCGCCCTCCGTCCTCCCTCAATGTCCGTCCTCCCGATGTCCGACAGTCATTCAGTTTAGCTGGTTTGGGATCTTAATTAAATGGAAATCAAACTACAAGCAGTCTTTTGTGCCTGGTGTCTTTCTCGCAGAAAATCAGGTTTGGCAGATTCATCTGTGTATCATCTGTGTTGCTGTGCAGAGGTGTGACTCGTTTGTGTCCTATCAGCTTCCATTCTGTGACCATACCTCAGCTTAGGCGTCTGTTCCGCTGCCGACTGACATTTGTTTCTTTCTCAGGGATGACAGTGCCTCGAGCGCTCTTGCACGTGGTTCGGCGCCTGTGCGGACACGACGATGTTTACATTCCTAGAGTCAGAAATCACTGGGTCAAACCCTTACCTTTTCCAAAGTGGTTGTACCACTTCTCCCTGCTCTGAAATCAAAAACGAAAATGAAAGCCATAGTTATGAACATTTAGATGACCCTCCCACACCTAATACTGAGTCAAATTTAGATGAAAATCCCTGTTTCATATCCTGCTAGTTTTGGGTTTGTTTTTTAATTAAAATTGTTGGTCTTTTTTCAATGTTCTCCATCGTGGCAGATGCGTGGGTTTTCCTCTGCATCTCTTGCCCATTTTTCTATCACACTGTGTGCCCCCAACAAAACCCCACGGCCTGGTGGCTTACACCGAAAGGTACTTTCTCACGGGTCTGGAGCCCCACCACTGATGTCCCGGGGCTGACCCGCTGTCCCAGCCCCCCAGAGGAGGAGCAGATCCTGTGTTGTCCAAAGCTCCCATTATGAATTATACTGTTGACTGTCCAGTGGCCGAGACCGCCAGGTAAACAAAGGCACTCTCCAAGGGCCTCTGGATCACGTCCCAGCAGCTAGGGGCAAAGGCCAGACCTCTCTTTGAGTAAGGTTAATACTACATACGCCTTCTAGAAATTGCTGACTTACAATGCCACACAGATGTTCAACACCCATCGTTCAGTCTTTCTCCAGATGCTGCACCCGCAGGCCCTCCCCTGTCCTCAGACGGTCCCTCCATCGCCTTAATTCTCCCCTGGACCCGTGGCAACAGCCTCCCAACTGGTCTTCCTATTTCTACCACCATCCTCTTAAGTCTGCTCCCGACACAGCGAGCAGGTGTTTTCTCGTGTCCCCTAACTCAAATCCTGCCATCAGCTTCCCTCCTCGTGCAGTAGAAAACCCAGTGTTCCTACAAGGTCTGAGGGCCAGGCCTTTCAAACATCTGTTTTTTTCATAATTCTACTCGGTAAGAACTACATGTCACAGCAAAGACACAAAAGCAAAACAAGTATTTCAATAAATAATACTTACCCTAACTTTACTTTTTCTGTGCTATTTTCTCTACATTCTGTTCTCTCATAAAAAGGCGGCAGCAGCCCCTTAAACTGATTTCACAAATACTTAATGGGTTGCGCTCAGCAAACTACACTGCTCTGTACAGCCGGATGTCTTTGCACCCACACACGCCCCCAGCACCTCACACTGTCACCGTGACCGCGCCTCCAGGAGCAGCCTCGGGAGCACAGAGCTGCCTTGGGGCCTTCGCATGGATCATCCCGTCTACCTGGAATGGTTTGCCCAGAAAACACAAGAGCTCATTCCCTCACCCTCTTTCAGATTTTACTCCAATGTCCTCAGTGAGGCAGCTCCCTGTACCTCCTACGTCACTGTCCAGCCCCTCCGGATCCCCCAAGGCTGAAACAGCATCCATCCTCCCCGGAACTCATCAGACCTAAAAAGAGCCTTCAGTACCAGGCCCTGGAAAGACACCTGGCTCCTCAGGCCCTCCTGCCCCAGGACAGAGCTGGGGTTGGAAGACCACCAGAGGACAGCTACTTCCAGAACCCGACGCCCTGAGGGAGCACCTGCTGGCCAGCTGACCAGATGCAGGCGATGGGAACTGCCTGGGACTCCAGAGGGGGTGGTGAGGGGACACAAGGACTGGGGCTCGGACACCCACTCCAGCACGTCCTGGCCACGGATCTCTGACGGTCGGCTTCATGTCTCGCCGGTCTGGAATTCTTGGCTGCCCACTGGAGTTTCAGAGCATCCCCATGTCACAGGACTAGATCGTTTACACAGAAGGAGGAGGACAAAGCCGCCGAGTGGGGGCGGCTCACGTCGCTCAGCAGGGCCAACTGCTAAGCTTTCAGGCATTATTGTGAGCTGCTTGTTTAAACTCAACGAATATTACAAATTAAATTAAATACATTTACAATTAAATAGCTTATATGAAAAACAAAATTAAGGGCACCTGGGTGGCTCGGTCAGTTAAATGTCTGCTTTCAGATGAGGTCCTGATCCTGGGGTCCAGGGATGGGCTCCACATCCGGCTCCCTGCTCGGTGGGGAGCCTGCTTCTCCCTCTGCCTCTGCCTTTCCTTCCCACTCACACACTCTTTAAAAAAAAAGAAGAAAAGTCAACAGATCCCCCACACCTCCTACTTACCTCACTACTATCCTCACCCACCGGGAGGCTCCAGCTCATGGAGTGGCGAGACTCCGTCGTGGGCTACTGGGCCTCGCTCTGCTACCGCCACCGCACTTCGCCCCGGCTAGTGTGACACCCACTGTGCGGGAACAGGTGCACTGCAGAAAAGGGCGAGCGCTACAGGTTAAAGGGGTTTTGTCTGTGTGTGTGTGGGTGGGGGGGTTCCTTGTTTGTCTTCTCAAGAGCTGACTATTAAGCATTTATGGATATGCCATTAGTTTCAGAGAATGTTCTCAGGAACTGCCAGAGTCACTCACCTGTTTTGTCAGGAGAAAATACAGACTATTCTAGCTGCCCCAATTCATTTTACAATATTCCTGATACTGGCTCTTTTAGAACTGGTTTCTTAAAATATGTACGGTTATGGACACTCATGAAGTTTTTGTTGTATTACTGAGTTGATTCTATCAGAATGTCCTAATTATGAAACCATGTGCATCATCACTTAGATTATCGTGTAATTTTAAAATAGTTATTAGAAATAAATGCTCCCCTCATGCTCAAGTTTTATTTATTATATAAAGGTATTACTTTACATGAGTATAAAAAATAAAAGAAGCAGAACCCCCCTTTTTTCCAAAATGCCTGTTTTTACTTCAATAGAACTAGTAATTAATCCGATGTCTCTGTTGGCTAGATGTGCTAAGCTAAATATGAAAAACTCCCAAGCAAATCCACTTCTTCCTTATGTTTTACTGTTATCCAAAGAAAATATAATGGCCTCCTATGTCATCAATGTAATTTTTGCTTGTTAGCAAATGTGACACATTTAGGTTTCCACAGAGTGGAAGGTCTGTGAGATACCACTTGGATTATTACATAACTCCCAAAGGCAACAGCGAGGCTGACCACTCACATTTCAGCTGAACCCAGAAAGCTTATTAAGCTGATGTTTCTGTCTTCCAGCTCCTAAAACAAACAACCCCTCCCGGCGGTCCAGACACAGCTCTCCTTGCGCTGCTTCCCATATTCCGGCAGGATGTAAGGGTAAATAAGTCTGATTCCACACTGGTGGAGCTCCTACCCGTGGCTTTGGGCTTCTCCATAAACAGGACAAAGGTCCTGTGGTCAAAGTAACATCTGGTCTAGTGGCCAGACAGGCAGAACGAGTGGGAGGAGCCTGTCCCGGCCAATGTTAGGAATGGG
This sequence comes from Mustela nigripes, assembly GCF_022355385.1. Lineage (NCBI taxonomy): Eukaryota > Metazoa > Chordata > Mammalia > Carnivora > Mustelidae > Mustela > Mustela nigripes. The sequence goes on along the minus strand of NC_081561.1, from coordinate 24,020,580 downwards.
GAGGACTGGCCGCAAACCCGGGCCCCGGGGCCCGGAGCCGCCTCAAGAAGCAAGAGGCCGGGAGGGAGTCCCCCAACCCCGCCCATCCCCACAGGCCCTGTGGGTGTGTGTCTGGCGAGGGGTGCGACCCTCAGCACCTGGGGCACCAGAGAAGAAGGAAGCAAGCCCAAGCCGATTGTGGCAAGGGTTGTCGGAAGGCGACAGTCTGGACAGGGAGCAGAAAGGGACAGGTTGGGGATGTCAAGCTCCATCCAACTCTGCTCCGAGGACTTCCAGTGAAGGCAGGTCTGGTGACCTCTGGGGACAGAGGTTCTTAAGCTGCTTTTACAGAAGACATTTCTGGAGAACTCGGCCCGTCGGCACCAGGCAACCCGCCCAAGGCACCGTGTCCCTCCAGCCCCGCTCCCCTTGCTCTAGGCTGAAGCCGTCCAGATGGTGACCGTGCACACAGCCTTGGCTGCGTCCCCAGAGCCTCTCATGTGCTGCGCCATCTGAACGGAGGGTCCTGGGACTTGTCCCCCCAGACCTGACCACCTGCGAGACTCAAGTGGCACGAGTGAGCTTGGGAGCCCGGTCAGCGGACGTGAGCAGCCTCCAGGTCGGAACTGGCCCTTCTGCTCCGAACACCAAGAGCTACAAATCTTGGCTCGCGTCCCCTCCTGCTCCAGGGAGGCCGGCCCCGCAGGGCGGCATCCAGGAGTGGGGGCAGACACACAGCCGGGCTCCTGGATGACACAGAAACATGAGAACCTGGAAAGGCAGCTCGCTGCAAACTGCACGTCGGCGAACAAATGTTTCACTTCAGACCCCGTCACTCACCCTGTGAATGTGGCCCCTATGGTGACGGCGAGTCGAAGTCTCCGCCGAGGGAGGGACGCTCCCTCCGCCCAGGCCTCAGTCAGGACCGCAGCCCGGCCGTGTCCACGGGGCTTCCCCGGCCGATGCGGCTGCACGTGCGAGGACCCGATCCGATGTGACTGTCTTACCCGCCTTCATGGCTTACTGTGCTCCCGTCTGTGTGCACATTTCCGTTTTCTGCTGTTTCTATTCTAGTTTGATAATATCAATAAAGGGATTTTTCTACTTCGAAACGGAGAGTACAGCCACTGTGGATATTTTGTTCAGAACGGACACAACACCTTCTAACTCCTAGTTCATCAGACAAGAAAATACGCTAAAATGACTCAATGCCCAGGTAGTTAACTGCAGCCAGTAAAAGCAGAGTAACATGTTGGTTAACTATAATTTACAGACACTGCTCATTTGTCTACTAACCACACAGTACAGTAATATTTATGTCTCTTTACACGTAACACAAACTTGTAGACGCCACCCCTGATACAACTCTGTCCCGGGCTTAGGTTTTCCAGCTCCTCATATTAGGCTTCGTAGCCTAAGAAGTTCGCTTAGAATGCTGAATAGCATGAGAAAATCCGGGACATAAGCGGACAGAGAAGGGGAGAGAGGATGGGGTGGCAGTGGCAGGAAAGATATGGGAGAAGGCAAAACGACAGGTTAGGGAAGAGCCCCTAGATGACTTCTAGAGTCATCTAGAAGGTGACCTGTGGACGGGGAAGTGGAAGAGGGGTACCACACAACCAAGCTCACAGGAGACAGACGGCTGACCTCAACGTGGAGACCGCGTGAGTTGTAAGGCAACCGGGAATGGTAGGGACGAGGGCCAAGCAGGGAGCACACGAACATTCAAACCTTTTCCAAGCACCGTATGCAAGCACAGCGGCGTCCGTCCTGGGTACCAGCACCTCCTCTACACACCACCGAACAGACAAGTTCTCAATCCCTGGTTGAAGGCTTCAGCATTCAAGGTGTCAGACTAGTAAATTATTCATTCATTCAACAAATATTTACTGTGCATCTACTATGAACTAAGCACCAGGCTAGATACAAATATTTTAATCTCTATAAAACTTAATTTCCTCATCAATATGACAGAGATGTTAACCCCTGATTTACCCACCATCCACAGCCCAATCCTCTGTGCCTGTGGTAAGCAGAGCTTTTTCTCAATTTCCTTCAATAGCTCTGCCAGGCTCTGGTGGGTGCTGGCATGCCCCGAGGACCCTTCCTGACTCCAGGGCCCATCTCCCTCCGCTGCCCCCGCCCACAAGGCCTTCCTTCCCCTGTGGAGTCTCTCTGCTCCTGGCCCGCTCTGTTGTCCTGATCTGCTCTGCCTCACGCGTCTGTATGGAATGAGCTTTTCCTTATTACCTACAACCAAGCTGAGAATCTAGAATCTCCCCAGAGCACACTGCGTGCTGAGAGAATCAAAGAAGCAGACTACAACTGGGACTGAAATGAGGCTGTTAGAGAAAACTGCTCTCCAGATCCAGTCGGGGCGCTGCCTGGGAGACATGGCTCCTTCCAACCCGTGGCTCGGCCGTCTTTAGGTTACGGCTCCCAACCCTGCCCTGCAGCTGGTCTCTAAACAAGAGTCTGAAGAGGAAAAGGGCGTGGAGTGCTCTGACGTGATCGCTGGTTATGGGCCAAGTTGGAAGGCACACGTCACTTTTGCTCACCCTCTACAAACCAGAACTCAGTCTCTCGGCCATACACTCTGACCAGTAAACCCTCCCAGGAGTCTGACCTCGAGTCCAGGGAAGAAGAGGAAAGAGACAGTAGTGAACACGTAATCATCTCTGACACAGATGCTCTGCTGACTATCACGGCGCCTGGCCCAGTTCCCCTTCCTGCCAGGCCCCGGGGGCCAGATCTCTCCCTGGACTGGGTCGGCAGTGCGTCACGAAGACAGTTCGTGAACGAATGCGGCACCGTCAGCATCAAACCAGCTGTTCAAATGACACGCAAGTCAAATGATTCTGATGGTTAGGAATCATGTCAGTGAAAGAAATGTAATACCTGACGTAATTTTTGTTATTACTCTGTAGACAAACTTCACTGCAGTCCCTCATACACAGTCAACTACAGAATCTAAAGTACACCTTGGTGAGGTCTGATAATTGTATGTTCCCATGTTACTCCCACTCTAACCATGACACAGAATATTCCCTTCACTCCAAAAAGTTCCCTTATGCTCCTCTGAAGTCAATTTAGTAAGACCCTGAATACAGTACGTCTGAATACAGACGTATTCAGGGATTCAGGGATTAGAAGGCTTACATCTGCCAAGACACCTGGGTGGCTCTGCCAGTTGAGTCCCCAACTCTTGCTTTTGGCTCGGGTCATGATTTCAGGGTCATGAGGTCACACCCCGCGGGCGTCAAGCTCGGGGCTGGGCATGGAGCCTGTTTACGATCCTCTCGCTCCAGCTCCCTCTGACCCTCGCTGGCTCACACTGTCTCTCCAAAAAATGTTTTTCTAATTTTTTCATTTATTTTCCTATTTTTCTCAATTCCTTTCAGGTATTGTCTGAAACCCACTGTTAGGTTTTTTGTTTTATCTTTTTCTTTCCTCTTTTCTTTTCTGGACAAAATGATTAAGATGTAAACACTCACCCCAAAGGAAAGAAGAACAGGAGGTAGCACTCAGTGCCACAGATTTAATCAGCAAGATGTCTGAACTAGAATTTAAAACGATTACAAGAGTACTAGCTGGGCTTGATATAGGTAATACGATGACACTAAATTCTTATCTTCAATAATTACTCTGAATGCAAACGGACTAAATGCTCCAATCAAAATACATAAGGTATCAGAATGGATTAAAAAACAAGACCCGGGGCGCCTGCGTGGCTCAGTGGGTTAAAGCCTCTGCCTTCAGCTCAGGTCATGATCTCAGGGTCCTGGGATCAAGCCCCATGTCAGGCTCTCTGCTCAGCAGGGAGCCTGCTTCCTCCTCTCTCTCTGCCTGCCTCTCTGCCTACTTGTGATCTTTCTCTCTCTGTCAAATACATAAATAAAATCCTTTAAAAAAAAAAAAAAAGAATAACTATTTCTTCGAAACTGTTCCAAAAAATAAAAATGGAAGGAAAACTTCCAAATTCATTCTATGAGGCCAGCATTCTCTTGATTCCAAAACCACACAAGGACCCCACTAGAAAGGGGAATTACAGACAAACATCCCTGATGAACATGAATGCAAAAATTCTCCACAAGATTACTAAGTAATCAGATCCCACAGTATGTTAAAAGAATTATTCACCACACGTCGGATTTATTCCTGGACTGAAAGTGTCATTCAACATGCAAATCAAACATGACACACCGCATTAATAAAAGAAAGGGTAAGAGCTGTATAATCCTCTCAACAGATGCAGAAAAAGCATTTGACAAAATACACACTCTGTCTTGATAAAAACCCTCAACAAAGTAGGGATAGGGGGAACAGTACCTCAAAATAATAAGGCCATATACGAAAGACCCACAGCTAATATCATCCTCAATGGGAAAAAACTGAGAGCTTTTCCCCCAAGATCAAGAGTACAGCCGGGATGTCCACTCTCACCACGGTTGTTCAACATAGCACTGAAAGCTCTGGTCTCAGCAATCAGACAACAAAAATAAAAGGCATCCAAATAAGCAAAGAAGAACTCAAACTTCCACTCTACGCAGATGACACAATACTCTATGTAGAAAACCTGAAAAATGCCACCAAAAAAATTGCTAGAACTGATAGAGGAATTCAGCAAAGTTGCAGGATATAAAATCAACATACAAAAGTCTATTTCGTTTCTATACACCAGCAACCAAGCAGCAGAAAGACAAATTCAAGGAACTGGTCCCCTTTACAACTGCACCAAAACCCATAAGATACCTAGGAATAAACCTAACCAACGATGCAAAGAATCTGTACTCAGAAAACTATAGAACACTCATGAAAGAAACTGAGGAAGACACAAAGAAATAGAAAAACATTCCATGCTCAGGGACTGGAAGAACAAATATTGTTAAAATGTCTATGCTAGGGGCAGCTGGGTGGCTTAGCTGTCGGGCGTCTGCCTTCAGCTCGGGTTGTGATCCTGGGGTCCTGGGATCAAGCCCCACACTGGGCTCCCTGCTCCACAGGGAGCCTGCTTCTCCCTCTCCTACTTGTTTTCCCTCTCTTGCTGTGTCTCTCTTGGTCAAATAATAAATAAAATCTTTTAAAAAAATGTCTATGCTGGGTGCCTGGGTGGCTCAGTGGGTTAAGCCTCTGCCTTTGGCTCCCGTAATGATCTCAGGGTCCTGCTCAGCGGGGAGTCTGTTTCCCTCTCTCTCTCTGCCTGCCTCTGCCTGCTTGTGATCTCTGTCAAATAAATAAAGAAAATCTTAAAAAAAAAAAAAAAGTGTCTCTGCTACCTAAAGCAATCTATACATTCAATGCAATCCCTATCAAAATAACACCAGCATTTTTCACAGAGCTGGAACAATTTTATAATTTACACAGAACCAGAAAAGTTCCCAAAGAGCCAAAGTAATTTTGAAAAAGAAAACCAAAGCTGGAGGCATCACTGTTCTGAACTTTTTATTACAAAGTTGTATTACAAAGCTGTAATTATCAAGACAGTATGGTATTGGCACAAAAACAGACACATAGATCACTGGTACACAATAAAGAACCTAAATATGGAGTCTCAACTCTATGATCAACTAAACTTCATAAAAGCAGAAAAGAATAGCCAATGGAAAAAAAGACAGTCTCTTCAACAAATCATGCTGGGGAAATTGGACAGCCACATGCAGAAGAATGAAACTGAACCACTTTCTTGCACCATATGCAAAAATAAATTAAAAAGGGAAGAAAGACCTAAATGTGACAGAAATCTGTCAAAATCCTAGATGAGAACACAGGCAGCAACCTCTCTGACCTCAGCCACAATAAATTTTTGCTAGATACATCTCCAGAGGCAAGGAAAACAAAAGCAAAAATGAACTACTGGAATTCATCAGGATAAAAAGCGTTTGCACAGCAAAGGAAACAGTCAACAAAACTAAAAGGCAATCCACGGAACGGAAGAAGATATTTGCAAATGACATATCCGATAAAGGGCTAGTATTCAGAATCTATAAAGAACTTACCAAAATCAACACTCAGGAAGAAAATCCAATCAAGAAATGGGCAGAAGACATGAACAAACATTTCTCCAAAGAAGACATCCAAATGGCAACAGACACATGAAAAAACGTTCAACGTCACTCAGCACCAGGGAAATACAAATCAAAACCACAATGAGATACCACCTCACATGGGTCAGAATGGCTAAAATTAATAAGTCCAGAAACAACAGATGTTGGCGAGGATGTTGAGAAAGGGGAACCCTCCTACACTGTTGGTGGGAATGCAAGCTGGCACAGCCACTGTGGAAAACAGCGTGGAGGTTCCTCAAAAAGTTAAAAATAGAACTATCCTAGGGCACCTGGGTGCCTCAGCGGGTTAAGCCTCTGCCTTCAGCTCAGGTCATGATCTCAGGGTCCTGGGATTGAGCACCACGTTGGGCTCTCTGCTCAGCAGGGATCCTGCTTCTCCCTCACCCTCTCCCTCTGCCTGCCTCTCTGCCTACTTGTGATCTGTCCAACAGATAAATAAAATCTCTTTTAAAAAAAAAAGACTATCCTATGACCCAGTAACCGCACTACTGGATATTTGTCCAAAGGATACAAAAATAGGGATTTGAAGCAGCAATGTCCACAACAGCCAAAATATGGAAATAGCCCAGATGTCTGTCAACTGATGAATGGATAAAGAAGATGCGATGTGTATACACACACACACACACACACACACACAGGAGTATTATGCAGCCATCAAAAATGAAATCTTGCCATTAGTCCACAAGACTTTATTCATTATTTAAATCTTGGGGAAGTCTGTTAAAACCTTAGAAAGTTTTAAAGCACAGGCCTACATAGGATTAGGGATGTTAAAGACCTGATGGGGATGAAACTAGAGTATATTATGCTAAGTGAAATAAGTCAGAGAAAACAAATACCATATGATTTCACTGATCTGTGGAATTAAAAAAAACAAAAGAGATGAGCACAGAGAAAGGGAAGGAAAAATCAAATAGGATAAGAAGAGAGAGGGGCAAACTATACGAAACTCTTAACTATGGGAGAAAAAAAACTGAGGGCTGCCAGGAACAACTGCGGTTTGGGCGGGGAGGGGTTGGGGTAACTGGGTGACGGGCATCGAGGAGGACATCTGATGGAATGAGCACGGGGTGTCACATGCAACCGATGAATCACGAAACTCTACTCCCGAACTAGTAATACACTATATGCTAACTAACTTGAATTTAAATAAAAATTAAAAATTTTTTAAAAACTGTCATGATATCAATTCTCTCCAAATTGATATAATAGTTTTAATAAAATCCCAATGAAAAAAATACAGCAGGAGCTTTATTTGGGAAGGAGGCTCAAAACTGGCAATCTGATTCTAAATTTACATGAAATGTGAAGGGCTAGAGAGAGCCAAATCAATCTTCCAAAAAAGAAAAAAGCCCAAGGACTTATTACTATCTAATTTTAAGACTTCATTAAAAAGCTATAGTACCTGCTTCCTCCTCTCTCTCTGCCTTCCTCTCTGCCTACTTGTGATCTCTGTCTGTCAAATAAATAAATAAAATCTTAAAAAAAGAAGAAAAAAGCCATAGCAATCAAGGCTGTATGTCAGTGTCTTCGGCCTCCAGAACGGCGGGATGAGGCGTTGGGATGGATCCAGAAGTTCCTCTGGAGTGTGATCCACTGCAGGAGCGTATGAGCCACTTGAGGAGCCAGATGGGTCCATCAGCGTTCCCAGGAAAGATACACACATGCTCTTGTCCCCAAATTAAAACAGGATCAGGGCCAGACCACTGATTTGTTAAAGGATCCTTCCACCACACTTAGGCATAATGTTTCCCGGGCAAAGACCTTTTGAATTTGAGGGTTCAGGTAGAGAGAAAAGTTGAATGCTTTGATTTGTTTACAAATGAGTATTTTCATATTTCTGTAAGTCACAGACATCTTAAGAAAAAGTTTCCTTAGTCTGGAAGAGCAAACATTAGAGAACCAGCCATGTTTCAAACAAGAGCCATAACACTATAATCTCTTAGTTCACTCAGTCCCATGTTACTAATTCTGGTTTAGTTTGAATGCAGCTTTAGCTAGTTCTGGAAATTCTTATTCATTTCAGTTCTGATCTTAAAGATATTGAATACCTGTGCTGTCCTAAAAGTCTTTTATATGAACCTCCCAGAAATGAAACTCATTTTGCAAGACAATAAGGACAATTATAAATGACAAAAAACAAAAACAAACAAACAAAAAACTCAGAAATGAACATCTGATAGGAGAGTTCACTATGATAAGGCAACTCAGTTATTCTGTGCCACATAACAAGTCAATAGCCAGAACCAGAATGTTACATGCCAAGCAAGCAAGCCTAATTAGTCCACAAGACTTTATTCATGATTTAAATCTTGGGGAAGTCTGTTAAAACCTTGGAAAGTTTTAAAGCACATGCCTACATAGGATTAGGGATGTTAAAGACCCGATTTTTCTAGGCAGGTGGAGAGAACAACTATTTGCATTTTCTTATCAAGACAAACCAACAACCACACAATACTTTTGGTCTTATTGAACAGAGAGAAGGCAAACTTTCAATCTTCTAACAATGTACTTTCAAACCCATTCATTTCAGTCTCAGTCCATCCTGACCACATCTAAAATTCCATTCCAAAGTTTTCCCTCCATAAACCTTCTACAACTTCCCTTTGCATTCAGATTTTGTCCCAAGCCATTTCTTCCCAATCAACCATCTCATTTCGGACAAAATTACCTTCTTCTACCTTTAACAAAAATGCATTCCCATTTCTTATCTTTCTTACGTATCTCCCACTTTTCCACATTCAGAGTGGTTTCCCTTATTTCCATCAGTCGTAGTTAGTGTCAGCAGAATTTTTCATTCTTTAGAAACCTTCATCTCCAGTTAAGACTAAGGAGTAACCAATGGCAAACTGTTATACCAGAATTCTTTAGATGGCAAATTTGTGAATCAGTTAAGCACAAAGCATGTTACCAACAGATTTAAATATCCTTAGTTCTTTGCAGTAAGCCAAAAGCACAAACCTATGCCCAGTTAACAGTGATTTAGCACTCTCTCCCATTTGGAAAAGACTTAGATGTCCAACAAATTTAATTCCATTTATCATCCAAGCAAAACTTTAAACTTTCAGGTTACCAAAGACTCTGAAAGCTATCTTAACAATTACCCAAGAAAACTCTGAGACAATTAATTAACCATCAGTTTAGTCATCTTTTGGTTAACAAATTCCAAGAAGGATAATATGAGCTTTTTTGACCTTCAGTAAACCTCAATAGAATAAGCTTTACATTTAGTGCTGATAACTTTAAAGACGTGTCTAGCTTGGGGCTCCTGGGAGGCTCAGTGGGTTAAAGCCTCTGCCTTTGGCTCAGGTCATGATCCCAGGGTCCTGGGATCCAGCCCCGCATCAGGCACTCTGCTCAGTGCGGAGCCTGCTTCCTCCTCTCTCTCTGCCATCTGTCAAGTAAATAAATAAGTAAATAAATAAATAATAAAGATGTGTATATCTTAATTGCCAACAAACCTAACTTAGTTCAAATACGGATTTACGTTCCACTTGGGCCCACCCCATTTTCAATTTTTACCTGAAACCCTGGTGGGGAAATCTGGAGTGGGGGGGTGTTAGGTCCAAAGGGTGCTCTTCTTGTTCCTTGACAAACTGTGGTTAGTCTTCCTTGGGACAGAGACTTTAAGGAATATTCCTAAGCAGTTGCCAAAACTCCCTTTGTTTCAGGGAAATCCCCTGTCTTCTCTGGCCCCACACGGACTACCTAACCCCTCTCCCCTCACTGGTGGGAAAACATGGTGTCTGCTCCTCTGCTGGAGCTGATGAGCTCTAAAACCCCAGAAACCCTTTCTCTTCCTTATGGTCCCAAACTGTCTCATCTACGTCCCCCTTCTCGTTTCTGCACCAACTTGGGTGTGGCCTACATAGTACCCAGAAACAGATCCAAACATCTACAGTCAATTAATTGTGAGAAATATGCCAAAACTAGCTGGTCAAAAGGGAAAGGGCAATCTTTTCAAAAAATGGTTCTCCAACAACTAGATATCCTCCATAGGGGAAAAAAAACTTCACACAAAGCCTTACACAAAAATTAACTCCAAATGGGTCACAGGTTTGAATATAAGAACTGAAATCACAGAAAATCTTCAATACCTCAGGACAAGCAAAGATTTATTAAAAAAAAAAACAAAAAACACCCAAAAACTGTAAGTGATAAAACAACAAATTAGCTCACCAAAAGTAATAAGGTCTGTCCTTCAAAAAACAGATACGACAATGAAAAGAGAAACTACAGATATTTATAATACATATATCTGACAGGTGACTTGTATCCAGCAAATATAAAGAACTTTGCAACTCAATAATAAGACAAGCAAAAAAAAAAAGTCTAAGTTTTCAACAGACATGTCATAAAAGATGTAAAAATGGCAAAGTACATGAAAAGATGCTAAACATTATTAGTTATTACAGAAGTGCAAATCAAAACCACAATGAGTTACCACTTCACACCTAATAAAATACCTAAAATTAAAAGTGCTGATCTGGTGTTAGCAAGGGTCTGGAGGAACCAGTCCTCTCATACACTGTGGAAGGAAGTGGACAATGTTATAACCACGCTGGAAAAAGAGTTTGGCTGTTTCCCATAAAATTAGACAAATACTTATACAGCCCAGCAATTCCAACCAAGAGAAATGAAAACATGTCTACACCATGACTTGTATACAAATGTCTTTTTCAGTGTTTTTCACAATGCCATAAATCAGAAACAACCCAAAAGTCCATCAACAGGTGAATGGATAAAAAAAAGTAATGTAACCATTTAACGAAAGAGAACAATAAAAGGAACAAAGTGGGACACATGCAATGACAAGGATGAAGCTCAAAAACATTTTGAGAAAAATAAACCGGATACAAGAATATGTGATATAAATCCCATTCATATGAAATCCAAGGAATGGGGAAACTAAGGTATAATAACAGCAGATCAGTGGTGGGCGAGGGTCGAGGTCTGGGTCTGGGGGACTGTGTCCAAAGGGGCACAGGGAAGCTATCCAGGTTGAGGGAAATGTGCTGTATCTTGATTATGGTGGTAACTACATGGATATATAAAATTTATTATATCATACAATGAATACAAGTGCATTGTGTCGGATATAAATTATTCCTCAAAGCTGATTTTTTTTTAAAGATTTATTTATTTATTTGACAGAGAGAGATTACAAGTAGGCAGAGAGGCAGGTAGAGAGAGAGAGGAGGAAGCAGGCTCCCTGCTGAGCAGAGAGCCGGATGCTGGACTCGATCCCAGGACCCTGAGATCATGACCTGAGCCGAAGGCAGCAGCTTAACCCACTGAGCCACCCAGGCGCCCTCAAAGCTGATTTTTTATTAAGTATATTATTGGCTGGAATGGGGACAGGTGACAATTACTATCAGGATAAGTATAGTAAAAACAGAAAAATACTATAATCAACTCATAAATATATATGAAATTAAAGAGGAGAAATAATGGGGTGATTAATTAAAATTAAAAACAACCTCTAAATTTTATTTTAGTCTACAGTTTTAAAAGCTGCCCTTCCTGACAGAGGCCATTCCAACCTTCCATATTTCATCATTTTGGTTGTTTCAAAAGGTCCTGGCTTTGAGATAAACTCACTATCTAAACATATTATATGTTAAGCCTTAGCGACACTTTACTTTCTAAAGAAGATACTGATTTAAACAAACACAACTGAAAACATCAACACTTAATGATAAGATTCCACATACTAGAACAAGTGAATGGGAAGATCTGGAGATGAGGATTCTCCCTTCACCCCCTTCCTCTACCCACCAAACACACACACACACACACACACACACACACACGCACACACACAAACAGCTCCTGCTAAGTAGGGGGACGACTGGGGTATAAGCATTCCACCAGCCGAAGGCCCCTGGCCACGTCACAGAGTATGTCCAATCTCTGACATGCCACTTCGGCCTTCCCTATTGATGGCATGGTTATGGGGATCAGACGGGTCTTTTGTTGGCAGAACTATTTTATTTCAGCAACAGAGGAGAGCCCTGCCTCAGAAGAGGAAATCAGTACAATAAAAGAGAAAGCCTAGAAACAGTGCCAACACAGAACATACAGAAGCAGCAATACTAAAAGTGGGGGGGGGGGGGAGGCTGACCACTCAGATTGAGCGACTGGCTTTCATACAGAATCTAAAGAAAATTATAGTTCTACCCCTCACAAAAAGTTCCAGAGCTAGCAAAGACACAGACTAGAAAACAAAATCTTTTGAAATTTTAGAAGAAAATAAGGAGGATATTTATGACCTCAGAGAAGGGCAGAAGTCCTTAAAATCAGATACAAAGCCAAAAACTTTTAAGAAATATAGTATTCAACTTGAACAATCCAAAATTAACACTATCTAACAAGATTCATTCTAATCACAATTAAGGGACAAACAATATACTTGTAGACACTATCTGTTACATCACTAAGAATCAGAATCCAAAATTCACACAAACCTTTTAAATATCAATCAGTAAAGAAAAACAACCCAGAAGAATACCGAACAGACAACTAGCAGAAGAGGACACGACAAAATGACCAATAACTTGCAAAAAGCAAGGAAATGCAAATTCAAACAACAGTGAGATACCATTTCAAACTCTTGGGGCAGGAACATAAGAAAAAAAATAAAAAGGATGTCAACCTGGCAGTCTGGAGTCCCATTAAAGTGTGCATCCCCTAACAGTCACCAATTTTCTCTCTTGGTATACACCCTGGAAAAATTCTTGTACATACGCACACAGATCTGAACTACAATGTAAGGTGCGGCACTATTTGCAAGAGAGGAAAAAAAAAAAAACATATATAATATAATCAAGAATATATAATCAATATATAATCAAGAGCTCGAGACTGGCATGGGTAGATCCAGGGATGGAACATGAAAACGAACAGAGCAGGTCCACGGGGAAAGAACAGATCGTTTGTAGTTGGTGCCCTGAAAACTAGCTCACTGAATGATGAAAATTAAACTGGATCCCAACCCTTTCCATTGCCTGCAAAGGTGGAATCTAAATGAATTAAATGCCTAAGAGCATAAGGTAAACTCCAAAGCTTGTAAATACACAAATAAGTCAATAAAAGAGAACTTCAAGTAAATCCTATAGGCACAAGTCATAATTAAACTAACAATTTTGATTATGTTAGAATTAAGGTTTGCTGTTCAATTAAGGATCTATGACAAAGTTACCTCATTTGTGAGGAGATACTTTAAATATCAAAAACCCACAAAAAATTAATAGGTAAACTATATAAACATCTGAAAAAGCAACAAAAAATGTAACTGACTCAGTAGAAAAATCAACAAAGGGTATCATCGGGCAGTAGGCAGAAAACTGCAATGCTAATAATCATTTAAAGAGATGTACAACTCAGTTCCCGAAATGGACAAATAAAACAGTGAGAGGTCACTTTACTCCCTATTTGCCTGGCATAAATTAGAAAGCTAGATAAAAGCAAGCACAGGCAAGTTCATAAGACATAAACACTGGGACATGGGGAAAAAAAACAAAAACAAAAACAAAACCAAAAAACCCCTCTCGGGCACTGATGCAGGATTCTACATGCTGAAGTCACTAGGCGGGGCATCTGGTACCACTTAGTAACTACTGGAATTTGGGAGTCTTTCACTGAGAGGGTGAAAAAGTATGCACTGTGGAGGGGTGCGCAGCTCTCGTTGGGTTCCAGCTGAGTCAGAAACACAGCAGCGAAGAAGGGTCTTGGAGACCGCAGCAGATCACAGCCTCAGAGCCGGCCAGCTCTCCACCAATACCCCCGGATGTTCACCATCAGGAACAAAGGCATTAATTGCGATTTATTCTTCCAATGGAATGGACGCTACGGCATGTATCCACACAGATAACAAAAACCAATATCCCGCGGGGGAAAAAGCAAGTGACAAAAGGCTAGACACAAATGGGCCGGGCAGCAAGACAGCCCCTGACGTCCGTCCTTAAAAATCCATTTAAACGACCCCGTACTGCATCTAGTATTTTGAAAAGTAACTTTTAATATTTTTAATCAAAACGGGTTCTGGGAGACGACACCCCACCTTCAGAAGCACTGCTGACTCTCAGAGGGATAAGCGGGGAGTTCTTCCTCCAGTTTGTCCCCTTGGATTTCTCCCACCACAATTTGGAGCAAACACAGTCAGATGTGAACGTTTAAAGATCTGGGAGTTGGATATGCAGGCTTCCATTACTCTTTCTTTCTTTCTTTCTTTCTTTCTTTCTTTCTTTCTTTTCTTTTCTTTTCTTTTCTTTTCTTTTCTTTTTTTCCCCCTTTGAAGCCTCTGAGGAAAGCCCAGCGGCTACACCACAAGCACGAGGCCGGGAGGGTCGGCGCTTCCCGGACCACCCACTCCGCGGGGGTCTCTACGCGACTCACCTCTTTCCTGCCGACTCAGACGAGGGGTCTCCATCTTTATCCCCTGACGAGTCCACCACGACCAGCCCCTTTGCCAGGGCTCCCCACCTTAGAAACGAGAAAAACCTCGGCGGGGAGCAGCCGGGCTCCCCAGCGTTCCGACCTGCCAGGTGGGAGGACGCCGGGTCTGAGCGAAAGCACCACGCAATCGATCCCAGACGCCGGCACACGAGCCGCGGCGATGGCGCATGCGCAGCTTTTGAAGGCCGGAGGGGGCGGAGCCGGTGCTGCGGGGCGGGGCCGGAGCTGGGGGCGGACCTCCTGCGGCAGGAGGCGCCAGGACCTTTCCCGACGACCTGGCTGGGCTTGGAGGGGCGGGGGAGCTCGGTGGATGCTGACGCCTGATCCGGTCTCGCGAGGTCTCCCCCCACCCATCACCCCTACTCGGGTCGGTGGTGGAGTCTGCGCAGAGGACCCCTGGCGTGGAAGCGGGGAGCCCCACGGCCCTGCCGCCGCTGGGGCACACACCCTTCGGGGATTTGCCTGCCGCCCAGGACCGAGTGGAGAGGCTCCCGTGAGGGTGGGACCTTGAAGGCCCTCAGGACCCGCCTCAGGAGAGAAGGGGGTGCCCTGTCCTCCTTGAGGCTCATGGGGTAAGGGGACCTGGGTAAGGCCAAAGAAGTGACACCTCTGGGGGAGAGGTCCCTTTAGTGTCACTGCCGAAGTTCAAGATGTCAACTCTGTGCCTGGGCTCCCCTTGCTCACATCCCCTTTTAATTTGCCTGGGGGCAGGCCAGCTTTGGTGTATTCCTCAAAAGCTCTCCAGATAACCACAGTGGGCTGCAAAAGTTAAAAACCACCTGATCTGGGCCAAGTCCCACACAGTAGTGAATGTTTATTCATTGTCATCACTGAAATCGGGTTAATATTTTTCTGGAGGGTTGGAGGCCCAGAGAAGGGATTGAGTTACCCAGGATCCCACAAAGATTATGCGATGGCGGCCCAAGAAGTCCTCTTCAGCAGGTCATGTCAGAGAAAGTGCTTTGCAATTGTCACATCGATTAACAGAAGAGGCCCATTTATTGTGTTACATACCTGTTGCTTTGTACCTGATTATTGCTCCAGCATTACCCTTGAGGGAACAGAACCCTGAAGGCTGGTGTCACCCACTTGTAAATCAAATCAGAAATCAGACATAGATCTGGCTGTACCATAGAAAGATGAGCATTTAAACCTCACTTACTGTCTTTAATGGATCCAGGTGTCCAAGAAACTAAAGCAGGTTCTTAGGATGGGCACCAAGATGCAAAAGGAAGAAAAAAAAAACAAAACAGTCCCTTCCTCAGAGAGATTAGGCATTGGAAAAAAGAGACACAGAGAGTCAGATGGCTGAGCTGCAGGGCGGACGGGAAGGAAATGAGCTCTGAAGACCGCAGGCCATGCCTCTGGCCTGGAGTGAGGAAACACCGGATTCCTAGAATAGAACAGGTTGGATCACTTTTACTTGACCAGAGAAATTCAGTATAAGCTCGAGGAGTGTAGCAGATTCTCTTGGCCATATGCTCATTAACATGCTAATCAAACGCCTTCCTAAACATCAGACCTCTGTCTTCCTTATTCCTGGTGAAGAAGAGAATTTGGGGTGAAGGGCTTGAGGTGTTTCCTGCACTTCCAATTCAGCTGCTGGCAATTCTTTTCCTTCCCTGGGAGTCCCAGAGAACCAGTGCAGACTCCGCTCAAGGCTGGTGTTATGGGTGGGCATGTGTTCTGAACCAAAGATTCACAACAGCAGTGTTTCGGTTTCAAAAAGGAAAGAAAACTTTATTATTATTATTACAGAAAGCTATAGAAACAGAAGAGCAGAGGAATCTACACAGAGATGAGGTTAATAGTAGGCAAATAAATAAGAATAAGGCAGAGTTACATCAGATCGGGTCCTTACACATCCTGCTGCATCTGCCGGGGAAGCCCGGTGGAGACGGCAGGGCTGCAGTCCTGACTGGGAGGCCTGGGCAGAGCGTCCTCCCCTCGGTCAAGACTTCCGACTCACTGTCCCCATAAGGGCCAGATTTGTAGAGCACATAACAGGGTTTGAAATTAAACATTTGTTCACCTACGTGTAATTTGGAGCGAGCTGCCTTTCCGTGTTCTCACATTTCTGTGTCATCAAGGATCCCGGCTGTGTGTCTGCCCCCACTCCTGGATGCCACCCTGGGGGGCCGGCCCCCCTGGAGCAGGAGGGGACGCGAGCCAAGATTTGTAGCTCTTGGTGTTTGGAACAGAAGGGCCAGTTCTGACCTGGAGGCCAGCTCATAAACTCTTAAGTAACCAGGCTCCCAGGGTTATTCACACAGCACGAGTCTCAGGCATGTCTTGGCCTGCCTGTGAACCTGAAAGCGCAGGAGGTCGGTTCTGCAGGACAAATCACAGAAGCCATATAGAAGAGCATGAGAGGCAGAGTTTAGAGAGCGGGTGTGAGGATCAGTTCTGAGTCCCAGGGGCTGTGGCTGTTTGTGTGGGCAAAGAGTGGAACTACTGATGTTGCTAGGAGTTCCAGTAGACCTTGTCTTTGGGAGAAACTGGGACTGAATCTGCTATGGGCCAAGGACTCAGAGTGTCTCTGAATCTCTATCCCTCCTTTAGTTGAGATGTAGAGACTTTAACCAATAAGTTTCTAATGATAGATTGCAAAAATTGTCCTGAATTCATCTCATCCTGTTTCTGTCTGTACACTTCTGCTTTTGTGACTTTGCAGCTTCTCCCATCAAGAAGTGAATGTATTTCTCTGGCCCTTAGATCTGGGCTTGGCCAAGTGATTTAACAAATGTAACCTAAGCAGAAGCCTCAAAAGAGCCGGGTGTTTTGCAATTTGTCCCCCTTTTGGTTCTCTTACAGCCCTGAACAACCATGGGAAAGAGGCTAAGCTCGCCTGCTAACAGGAGGAGGCGCTCCAGGCAGCAGCCTGCCAACCCCCAGACTTGGGCGGAGGCCACGCAAGATCTCCTAGGGCCAGCTGATTCTCCAGTTGTTGTGGACACACGAGAAAGCACAATAGGGTTCAGCCACATACAGCCCTGACTACAAGAACCTCCAGCTGACCTACACCATTGTGAGTCTAATAACTGATAGCAGGGTTAAACAACAAAGTTTTGGAGCGGTTTCATGCAGAAATTGACAAGCATTCAGCGGATAGTCTTGAATTAGTCTCTTTTTTGGTTGTTTTTGTTTTTTAAAGATTTTATTTATTTATTTGACAGAGAGACAGAGATCACAAGCAGGCAGAGAAGCAGGCAGAGAGAGAGGGGGAAACAGGCTCCCCACCGAGCAAAGAGCCCAACTCGGGGCTCGATCCCAGGACCCCTAGACCACGACCCGAGCTGAAGGCAGAGGCTTAACACACTGAGCCACCCAGGCGCCCCTTGAATTAGTCTTTTACAACAGTGACAGGTGTTGTTTCCGGAGTAAAATCCCAGATGCATCCAGCTTCTTGTCCCTTGCCCCTTCAGCACCTTAATTTTAAAAATTCTGTATCTCTCCCTTTCTTACACGAGGAAACATTAATGAAGTGATCTCCTTCCAGGGATGTTTTCGTCTCCAAACTGCAACATTCTCCACTCCCCATCTCCTGGGATGGGTTCTCCCATGTGACCTCGCCCACGGTTTCCATGTTATAAAAGCCCCCCAAGGTTCCCAGCTCCTACAGGGGTCAGCCAATGATGGCCAGAGCTATAGGAACAGAAGAGCAGATAGAGGAAGTGGAGGAAGGGGAAAAGAGGGGGCAAGAATGTATCAAGTCTTTTGGGGCACCTGGGTGGCTTGTGGGTTAATCCACTGCCTTGACTCAGGTCATGATCTCAGGGTTCTAGGATCGAGCCCCGCATCGGGCTCTCTGCTCAGTGGAGGCCTGCTTCCCCCATCTCTCTGCCTGCCTCTCTGCCTGCTTGTGATCTCTCTCTCTCTCTGTGTCAAATAAATAAATAAATAAAATCTTAAAAAAAAAAAAAAAGAATACATCAAGTCTTTTAACCAAATGTTTATATACTGGGACTCAGGCAACCCACCCTGAGGAAAAACAAGAAAGCTGAAGACATAATTACATACAATGATGTTCATTTGAACATTACTTGTATTTGCAAGAAACAACCCAAAAGCATATGTGACTATGAGATTGTTAGTCATTTAAAACCACATATTAAAATAATGTTTAATGTCATGGGGAGGAGCTCGCACTGAGAAAAACAAGATCTAACATACATATGGGGAAGGTGGATTACTCCCATGGTGGGAGTGTTTGTTCCTTGGAACTGGGAGTATAATTTACTTTAGTTTACAGTATTCCACAATAAATACCTGTGAGTTTAACCATTTGGTATCTGTATCTATTTCTGTATTTATTTATAGAAAGAGGCCAAGAGAGAGGGAGGTGGTGGTGCTTGCTGTCTCTGAAAAGCTGAGCTGAGACTGGGAAGGGGGTGCAGGTGGTAGCTAGGAGGGGCCCCCAGGGCAGGCGTGCTGGGACAGGGAATGCGGACCTGACCCGATTACCGCTGTGAACACGTCGGTTCCATTTCACTGGATGTCGTTTGAGGCAACGTGTAGAAGTCATCCCAGAATTGTTCCTCTGTAGGTCATTTGGTTGGAGACTCTATCCATCCACCCCATTCCCTCCTTGGCTGAAGATTCCCTCCTGGGATGTGAATCGCCACCCACCTCTTGTCTGCACAGCTGGTGACCAGAATGAGCCCACCCAGCTTCAGAAAAAACAGAGGCTTAAAGGCTGCTCTGAACCTAGAACACAGCACGCTCAAAAGCCCAAAACAACCTTGGCCTTCTCCAGGACCAAAGAGAAGACCACGATGTACGGAAGGTGAGAGGCAGGAAAGGTAGATGACTCATTCAGGAAGGCAAGGCCTGTGAGGCCAGCATTCGCCTTCTGGGCCACGGTGAGTTTAGGTGCACAGACTCTGGGTGGGTTGCTCAGTTGTATTCCTCTGGCTCCCTCAATTGCTGTCTCTCCTTCCTGCTGTGCCCTGTCCCTGGTCCTCTGCTGCAGGACCACAGACACCACACATAACTGACCTTGCATGCAACTGCAGTAGGAGATGTCTAGAAGGTCTGAAGAAGGGGCACTGGGGGCCCTCTTCTTTTCTGGCTAAATACGAACGGGCTACTGCACGCAGCCTCTGCCCATTGGTTCTTGCTAATGCAATGCGAGCAGGAAGCCATATAGTAGGTTTTCGGAAGCTACATAAAAATTAGCTGTTACCCGCAGGCCCTTTGCTCTACATCTATGTCCCTTTCTCCACCCTACATCTTGGAATGTGGCCTGGCCCAGTGCGGAGTGTCCTCCTAATGTTGGCAGGGCCTAGAACTGAGTACCCTGCTCAGAGAAAAGTCCATACCGTTAAACACTTAGATTGCTAAGCAAGAAAGAATGATGATAAACGTTCAACTAAAAAAAATGTTTTTTATTAACAAAATAAACCTTTGTAAACCATAAGGAAAATTAAGATACAATGAGAAACTGGAGTGCAAGCAAGTTATAGAACAAAAGATAAGTTCTGCTAGTCCTTAACAGGAAGAAATGCTACTATATTAGACAAACCATTAGCTACTGTAATAGAGGTTTTTTAAAAAAGAAAACAGGAAATAAAATGAAAGTCTGAAAGAGCATAGACAGGAAATATTAGTTTTGAGAGCAATTTGAAGAATTATGTGCAAATACATTTGAAAACTTTGATAAATTGCTTTTTAAAAGAAACTGAATGACCTGACTGATTCAAGAGGAAATGAAAATCTAAACAAACCCATATATACAAATAAAGTTCAGCAAGTTACAGAACACCAGTTCAATACATGGAAACAAAACAAATAAGGAGTAGATGATTTTATGGTTACTTTTTTTTTTTTTGTTAAGGAATAGCAACTCACTGTGTCCTGGAAGATTGGATTAGTTTCCATTGAACAGAAAACCCAAAATGATAGTGGCTGAAGCAAGTTCATATCTCTCCCATGTTGACAGTCCAGAAAATGTAGAAAGCCCAAGAAACCCATAGAATCCAGGGCTGGTATAGAACCTCCACAAATTTACCAGCTTCCTGTTAGCCACACTTCCGCCATCTGTAGAATCTAGGACAGCTTCTAAAGACCCAGCCATCACACCTCAATCATTTATGTTGTTTGTGGCTTGGCTGACTTTACTATGATCTTGCCATTAGTCAACTCAGCCATGATAATTTAGGTTGAACATGGAATGTTCTCTTCAAAATTGACCCAGCTAGAGCTAAGGTCTATTTGGTCATAGAAGAATCATAACAAAGTCTGCCAACGATCATGCCAGTGGTAACTATTTGCTGAGATCTTAAACTATTTTAAGATAGCTGGCTTGGCACAGTCTGGAAAATACCAACTTCTTTTCCAGTACCAAGTCCACCAAGTAAATCTGTTATTATTCTGAATCTCCTTCCCATTTGAAACATAGCCCTGTACGCCAATTTCTCTCATAGGTGACGTGTTACTGCAACAGGCAGAGCTCACCAGGTCTGGAAGGCATCTGTCCTCACTGCGTCATCGGAGCTATGCCAGAGGTTGGAAGAGTCACTCTGTTGGCTCTCCTGCTTTTTCTCACAGCTGGTAGGGACAACTGCAATTTCCCTCACCCCCCACCCATGAGTTCCTATGGCATTGAACAAACTGGGAGAACTCAGACCTCCTGACCTCCGGGTCACCCTGCTGGTCACCCCAAAACTCTTGGAAATCAAAGCTCTGAACCCACTGCGGGGCTTGGGGGTTGGAGAAGACAATGCACGATCATTGCTATTATCTGGCTTCCCCAGCTCAGGCTGACCATCTGTGGTATTTTTCCCATTGTTCTATCCATTCATTCAAAGCAAATTTATTATGTAGCCACTAAAAGCCCAGCACTGTTCTGAGTACAAGAAGTGAAGAAAACAGACCAGGTTCCTGCCCCCACAGGATTAACGTTATATTTTCTATGCTAGTTAAACCAAGAAGGAGATTTTACTTCTTTCCTTACTCGTCTGGGGGAGGCAGGAACAAAGGAGAATGTTGATAAACCCGGAAATAGGGCCGGACAGTATCAGAGAAGGAGGCCTTTGGGAAGGTAAAGATGTGGGATCCAGTGGTCATGTTGTAAAAGGATACAAGTCCGACATCACAGTCCAGAAAAATCCCCACAACCAGAGGCTGCTCCACCAGGGAAAGGGAAGTTATGGGACAAGTAAGTGCTAAGTAGCCTTTCTTTTTGCACAGTCTAATGGCCCAGAATCCAGACTGAGGCTTCTGCATCAAACCAACGTCCCTGTGAACACTGTCCAGACAGACTCCTAAGTCCCACCCAGTTCCTTCTCCCACATCCACTTCAAAGTAATGTTTTCCTGAAATGAAGCCTTCACAGCCCAAAATACAGGGTAAGATACTAAATCTCTTAGAAGAATTGTCCAGATTCTCCTGGGGGCATCCACGGGTCACTTGTCTCCGATCCTCAGACAGAATGAGCTCCCGATGAGCTGTATCTGGATCCAGAGTCACATTGACTGAAAACGATAAATAAGTAAGTAGATAAATAAATAATTTTTTGTTGCCAGGAGCACAGTTTAATTTAAATAAAACCAGCCTGTCCTCAGATCCAAGCATTGTCTCTTACTAGCCCTGACAGCTTAGACAAGTCACTCTCTAAGACTCAGTTTTGTTATGTAGGAAGTAGAAATTATCGTATCTGGCACAAAGAATAGTGGGAGAACTGAATGAGATCATGTATGTTCAGTGCTGAGTAAAATTCCTGGAATATAGTAAGTGCCCAGTCAGTGGTAATGATAAGAATATCATCTTCAGGGTGCCTGGGTGGCTCAGTGGATTAAGCCGCTGCCTTCAGCTCAGGTCATGATCTCAGGGTTCCGGGATCGAGTCCCACATCGGGCTCTCTGCTCAGCAGGGAGCCTGCTTCTCTCTCTCTCTCTCTCTGCCTGTCTCTCTGCCTACTTGTGATCTCTCTCTGTCAAATAAATAAATAAAATCTTTAAAAAAAGAAAAAAAAATAATATCATCTTCATCAGCTCCACCGTCTTACTCATTCAGAGGAGTCAAGGAAAAGAACTAAGCAGAGTTGACATAGTTACTGTCCTCTCCAAACCCAATGGGAAATACTAGAGGAGACCACAGGGCAAAAAGAAGCAGAGTTAAGAGTCCCAAGTCCCTCCCTACTGCCTATCACTTGGAGATCTGCCTTCCTCTGCCTCTGGTCACACTCTCCTGCAATTACAGTGCCCTCCACCTGCTTCTGAGGGCTCCAGGGACGGGATGGTTCCGTACTTATGCCTAGCCCTGGCTGCTTCACTGTTCCTTGGTAATGACCCCAGTCTTCACCTCTGTAAGTAATTCCTTTATTAAATGCTATCTGATCAGTTCTTATCACGAGCCTGATTCAAAAAAATTTGAGGTTTCAATTGATATTCTTTTTTTTTTTTAAAGATAAATGAAACAAGATGGGATCGGGAGGGAGACAAACCATAAGAGACTCTTAATCTTGCAGAACAAACAGGGTTGCTGGGGGGGACGGGGGTCGGGAGAGGTGGCGGGGTTATGGACTTGCGGGGGTGTGTGCTGTGGTGAGTGCTGTGAAGTGCGTAAACCTGGTGATTCACAGACCTATACCCCTGGGGCTAATAATACATTATATGTTAATTAAAAAATTTAAAAATTTTTTACCTCAGATTGCTTATAAGTGACACATACAACAAAAAGACACAGGAAGGTTGACAGTTAAAGGATGGATAATATAGTTATAAAGCTGTTACAGTTATATAATTATATCAAATGATATTAAGTCAGAGTATTATCAAGGATGAAAAGGGTTACCTAAGAGAGAAAAATACATTAATTCACTAGGAAGATATTCTAATTCCAAATATGCATGCACTGATAATGTAGTGTCAAAATATACTAAGTAAAAATTATAGAATTATAAGGAGAAACTGACAACTCTACAACCATCATGAGATATTTTAACATTCTTTTTCTCCATAATTGATAGATCAAGCAGACAAAAAAGGAAAGATATAGAAGATCTGAACAACCCAACAAGCTCAATCTAATAAATACATGTAAAGCTCAGCAATTTTAAACAGAGAATATGTACTTTTCTCCAGTATAGATGGAATATGTACTAACTGAGTAAAAACTAGTCAGAAAGCGAGTCTGAACAAATTCCAGTGATTCTATATTGCACAGATCATGTTCTCTCACCTCAATACAATTAGGTTAGAAATCAATTTAAAAAGATCAATAAAAAAAAATTCTCAATATTAGGAATTTTAAATGCTTCTAAATCATAATATGATGATATACAGACTTGAACAATAATAAAATGCCACATATTAAAAAATTATACAATGAAGCTAAGGTGGAATTTTCCAGAAAATTGATAACCTTTAAGTACTTATTTTAGAAAAAAAAAAAAGCTGGAAATTAAGGAGCTAGCTATGCAGGTTAAAATAGGAAAAGAATAGAGAATGGGGCTCCTGGTTGGCTCAGCAGGTTGAGCATCCAACTCTTGATTTAGGCTCAGGTCATGACCTCAGGGTCATGAGATCGAGCTCCATATGGGTCTCCGTGTTCAGTGGGAAGGCTGCCTGAGAGGCTCCCCCTCTCCCATTGCCCTTCCCCCTGCTCAGGTGCTCTCTAAATAAAAAAATAAATAATCTTTTAAAAAAAAAAAAGTACAGAGAAACCCAAAGTGAACTTTTTTTAAAAAGGAAAATAAGTTTAAACAATAAACCAATGAAATGAAAGAAAATTAAGAATGCAATAGAGAGGGAAAAGCCAACTATAGCTTTCATGAAAAGACTAATAACAATAGACATACCTCAAAAAAGATTTATCAAAGGAGGAAAAAAGACAAAATTGGAATGAATATAGAAATTTAAAAATTAAGAGAATTTATGGTAAACTTTATGGTACTAAGAAAGTTGAAAACATCAGCAACATGAATAACTTTCTAGAAAAACAGTTCTTTGTAAAATTCATTCAGAAGAAAAAAGAAAACATTAACAGGCCTAATGTTAAAGAAATATAATAAGGAGTTTAAAATTTACCCACAGCCAATAAAAGATGCACATACACCAAATAAAAAGGGACCTTGTCAGTTTTTAAAGAAATTCTACCAGTCAAGGGAAAATGGTAATCTCATATCAAATCTTTCAAAGAATAGAGAATTACAGAACCCTGTAACTTACAGACAAAGACATAAAAATCCTAAACAAAATAATATAAATAATAAGTCAAATTTTACATGTATGTATAATTGTATTTTTACACACCTACTTTACTTTTTATATATGTATAAATGTATATGTTATATATTTAATATTTATCATACATATTACATATTTTACATTATATAACATATTATTAATTACACATATTAATTATATAATTGTTATATAATTATTATTTAAATAGTCATCTGATATATATCATTATATACTGGATGTCACACGGAATATATTATATCAAAAATAAATTCCCTATATATGTCAAATGTTTTAATATATATTATTAGATATATAATATTCTGTTTGTGTGTCTAATTGTATGAAAAGACTGGGATGTTTTTATTACCAACTAGACTGAGAGTCAAAAAGTCAAGGTGAGGAGCCAACATACAACGTTGTCATCAACAGAGCTGGTTGAGTATTAGTCATAGTAATGGGGAAGGAAGGTGTTTGCAGAGGGACACTTACCAGGAAAGCATATGACTCATCTAACCGGGAGGAGGTCTGACGTGTAAGCACCCTCTCCTGACATACCTAGCGACTGTCTCCATCATCACTCCATCCCAGTCATGCTATCAGAGTATATGCGGGGACAGCTACACTTTCTTTACTTTCTAAAGTCAGGATTCCTGTTTGCCCAGGGGACTATTTGTTTAACTGCTCTATGCAACTAACCCTTATCGAGCAACATAACTGCAGCACAACAATGATCTTCATGACAAATTATTTGGCTATCAAACCTGTATGTTTTATATATATATATACATATATATACATATATACATATATATACATATATATATAAATTTAGCTTTTCCTGAGACTGCAACTATGGTTTAACATTAGAAAATAAATTATCATAATCACCACATAAACAGATTAATGGAGAGAAACCACATGACCCTATCAATACAACTAACTCATTGATAAATTCAATGCCCATTGATGACGACGGAGCTCTTTGGAAATAAGAGTCACAGACTTTGAAAGAAAATGTGTCTTGAAACCCTATATAGCAAAAGATAGAATGAAAATGTAAAATGTCATATGTATACCAGAGATACTAGTCATGATAAGTTGCCATGAGTCAGTAAGAGAAAGAACCCAATAGAAAAATGCTTCAATCAGAGCAGATCATGGATAAATCACAGAAGAAGGCTAATGGACTTACAAAAGGCTCAACCTTGCTAGGGAAATCATAGAACACAAATTAAGTCCACAATTATTAGGTACTATTTCAGATCCATCAGATTATCAAAAATTATAAATTATAAGCAAAGAATCAGGGAGATATGAAACAGTCAGTGCTCTTATGTTGTCGGCAGGATATAAACTGATACAATTTCAAGATCGGCAATATCTAGTCACATTAAATGCGCACCCCGACACATCACCATTTTCAATTTAAGGTATATCCTCAGAGGAAAGCATTTACCGAATGCAAGTACCCATGGAGAAGAATGTTCCCAGCGGCATGGTGTGTACCAGCAACGAACAAAACCAACTAGACATAAACTTCAGCGCCTATGCCACTGAACAATGGATTCAAAAACACAACATATTCATTTTTTTGCCACACTGCAGAGTGATTAAGAGAGTGTGTTCTGAGAGAGACTACCTGACTTTCCACTTATCCCTTGCCTCTCTGTCTTAGCTTCCTCATCTATAGAGTGAAAATACTTCCTACAGAGAGGACTGTGGTATAAAACAGGTAACATATGTGAAGGTTTCCTCATCTGTCATGGAGAGAGGGCCTGGTATCTGTAAGTTGCTTTTCCTGGTGCTGGTGAGACTGTATGTTGCCACACTGGCCCGCGTAATGTGCACTGGGATTAACAACAAGCCCAGTGAGCCCAGGGCTGGATGTGTGCCCTCCAGCTATGAAAACGCAAGGATGGAAGGTTGCATGGCCCACGCTGTTACTGAAGCAATGTTGTGATCTCCAAGTGCTGCAAGCAGCCCGAAGCTCCAATGGTAGGGCTATGGTTACATATAATTGTGATGTACTCATGGAATATTAGCTTTTGAAAGCAACCAGTGACATTCTATATAGTAAATGTTCGTTAAAAAAATAAAATAAAATAAAACCAGAAAAAGACATAACTCTTGTAACCTGGAGAAGTAAGATTAGAGAAGGGTAGAAGAAACCTTGAATTATTCTTCGTATCTATCTATATAGTGTGACTGATTACTATTTATTTGTATTACTTTTGAAACAAGAAAAGTTTTAATAATAAGGGTTCTAAAAAAGAAAGGGGATTATCTAGTAAAAAGATGAGGTCGTTTTAGAAAGAGATTGACTTGCACAATTTTGTAATCCTATAAAAGCTAAGAGTAGACAAATCAGCTCAGTGATCTGAATGTGATTTGCAGGGAGTCCTGTTTTTTCCTTTCCTGAATCTCTTTACAGGATCAAATACAGAGTTGCTTTGTTTTGTAGCTGTTCTTATTGTTTGTTGCTAACTTGAGGGGAAAATAAATACAGGTCCATAATCGTTATCTGAACTCCCTGGGTCCAAATGCATTTTGGACTCAAAATTTTTTGTCAGTGGTGTTCTACCTCTGTTAAAAATGCAGTTGGTATTTTGATAAGGATTGCCTTCAATCTGTAGATTGTTTTGGGTACTATACACATTTTAACAACACTTAGTCTTCCAGTCCATGAGCCTGGAATATCTTTCTATTTGTTAGTATTGTCTTCAATTTCTTTCATCAGTGTTTTATGGTTTTCAGAGTACAGATTTTTCACCTCCTTGGTTAAATTTATTCCTAGGTATTTTATTACTTTTGGTGCAATTGTAAATGGGATTGTTTCCTTAATTTCTCTTTCTGCTACTTCATTATTAGTGTAGAGAAATGCAACAGATTTCTGTATATTGATTTTGTATCCTGCATCTTTACTAAATTTAGTTCTAGTAGTTCTAGTAGTTTTTTGGTGGTGTCTGTAGGGTTTTCCATATAAGGTATCATGTCCTCTACAAATAGTGAAAATCTTCTTCCTTAATTGATTTGTATCTCTTGTTTGATTGCTGTGGCTACTACTTCCAGTATCTGTTGAATAACAGTGGGGAGAGTGGAAATCTTGTCTTGTTCCTGACCGTAGGTGTAAAGTTCTGTTTTTCCCCATTGAGTAGCATGTTAGTGATGGGTTTTTCATATATGGCCTTTATTATGTTGAGGTATGTTCCCTCTAAACCTACTTTGTTGAGGGTTGTTATCATGAATAGATATTATAATTTGTCAAATGCTTTTTCTGCATCTATCGAAATGATCATATGGTTTTTTTACCCTTTCTCTTTTGTTGTGATGTATCACATTCTTGATTTTCCAATATCGATCCACCTTTGCACCCCAGAAATAAATCCCACTTGATCATAGCAATAGGTTTCTTTTTTTGTTGTTGTTATGTATTGTTAGATTTGGCTTGGCCTTCCCAGAGTCCCTGCCTTCTGGTGTTCGTGCTCTTATGCAATTCCTTCCAATTGAGTGTGGGCAGGACCTGTGAAGTGCCTCTGACCAACAGAATATGGCAAAAATGATGGGATGTGACTCCTAAGATTATATTTCATTATGTGGGATTCCATCTTTCTAAAAGACATGCTCTAGAGACACTCTCTTGAGCTCACTTTGGAAGAAGTAACTGGCCATGTTGAGAAGCCCATGTGCAAGTAGTTGAGGGGTGCCTTCTAGAAGCTGAAGGCAGCCTCCAGCCAACAGCTCACAAAAAGCCAGGGCCCTATGCCCCATAATAATAAATGAATGAATTCTGCCAACAATCTGGGTGAGCTTAGAAGAGAATCCTTCCCCCCAGCCTGGCCAACATCTTAATATGCAGCTTTGTGAAACCTTAAACAAAGGACCAACTAAGCTGTGCCCAGATTTCAGACCCCAAAAATTCATGAGATAATATGTATGTGTTGTTTTAAGCTATTAAATCTGTTCACTGGAAGAGATAATACAATCTCCAAATCATTTTAGGTTAGGTCTGATTTTATAGTCAAACAAATTTTAAAGCTTTCAGTTTTTGGAGCTTTTTAAATTTTGTAATTATAAATAACATATTGCAGAAATATAGAAAGCATGGATTAATAGAATCAATGAATCCAGAAGCTCAGGCTTTGGAATTCGTAAATTTCAGTTTTCATTATGGTTCTAATATTTACCGTCTGTGTTGTCTGGGTCAAGGTCCTGAAACCATCTGAATCAAAGCCCATAATGTTCACTGATCTTTCCTACATTGCTCTGAGAGTTGACTAAAATATTAACCACAAACACTATATCCCAGACACTGCACTAAGCACTTGACACATGTTGACACACTTACTCTTCATGATAACCCAATGAAGCAGGGATTGTCCATATCTTCATTTTTTAGATGGGGAAACTGAGGAAGTTATGTTCCTGGGATGACCCAGCTAATACATGGGGATCAGGAATGCAAAAGGTCCGCACAGATAACCAGTACGCTGTGTCCTGTCTAAGCACTAGAGCATGCTAACAAGGGGAGGGCAAGACAGAGCCACTGAAAACCATTAAACAACCTCTCTGGCTGTGAGGCTGCCCAGGGGGCCGGCAGTGAACATGGCTATGACTTCAGGTACCTTCCATCCAGAAGCATTCAGGGCTTCTTCACATACCTTGATAGCTTCTTAACATTTTCTTCACATCAAAATAAAGCTCAGAAACACTGCACACGGCATGAAGCTCCAGAGAGTGGGCGTCTGGTCTCTCCAATGTCATAGCCCAACTCCTAGAATAAGCAGAGGCCAAGGACTCGTTCAGTGAGACAGCCCATTCACCTTTATGTACCCACACCCCTTCCCTCGTGTGCTCATATAGGACTTACCTGCGCAAAGTGTCTTTCACATCCTACAGAGAAACACAGACAAAAAGTAAGTGGAAACATCAGTATTTCATGAGGCTTGGAGCATGGGGCTGTTCTCTATATATGCTCTTTCCAAAGAAGTGAAGACACGGACTCTAGCCTCAAATCCTGATGGATACTCAGAAGGATTCCCACCCCAGCCATCTGGGATATTCAGCATGGCAGGATGTGTATCAGCCTCTGAGTCTGCTGTCTTTCTGGCTGAGATCTGTGGGCAGCTATGGTGTCTGCAATCACAGCCTGTGGAATGCTTCAGGACGAGGCGGAGGAGCTTTGCCCGTGCTTCCTCTGGCAAGACTTGCTTTCAGTGACCTAATCCCTTTCAGAGTGAGCCCACATCACCTATCACTATGGGTCCTTAGCGGTGAATCCGTGCACAGCCCCTGAGAATGGCCCACTAAGATGGTGGCAGCGGGTGTCACAGGGCAGTTCAGCAGTCATGCTGTCCTACTGGAAGGAACTAGAACTAATAGCTCAGGCATAGTTTATCTTAATGGGGTAGATCTTCATACAGCTGAAAGAAGGCCCCATAGAGCTGTGGAGGGCTCTACAAGCGAATTAGGGAAAATACTGTCCCTCGTGTTGGCTGTCCCACTCTTTGGCCCACCAGTCAGCTGGTGGAGGGCTTCAGGAGGCAGTTTGACAGTCAGGGTTCTGTGCACATGAATCAGAGGCAAATGGTAGCAAAAGTTACCCCATGATTCCCTTTAGCCAAGGACCCCACCATATCCATCAGAAGGGCTATATTTTTCCGAGTCACAGAAACAGATTTTTGTGATTCACTATAGACTAGCAAAGGCCACCCAATGCTGAGGTATACCTCAAAGAAACATTTCTTTCAATTCCTCATGCCCATGTGCCACCTGAATGAGGGAGGCAGGCCTCACCAATCTGCCCGTGTTCCCTCCCTCTTCTTCTCTTAATAGCTCAAGAGTTCCTTCCCCCGAGGGCACAGCCCCACCTGCAGCAATTTCTGGGCTGAGCTCTGACATTTCTCCTCTAGTTCCAGGATGTGACTCCTGAGTTCTTGGCTCTTCTGTTCCAGAGTGGCCTCGTTATCTCTCAGTCTCTTCAGAGTCTGCTCTTTCTCTTTCTCCAGCCTCCACAGATGAGACTTCTCCTCTTCTTGTAGGAAGCTCTGAAGATTTTTAAAGTCAGACTGGATTTTTTGTTTCTCAATATCTATCTTCTCCTAGAGTCAAGAGAGTATGCTTAGAAGGTAGAAACAAGCCAAACGTCCATCGATGAACGAATTGGTAAAATATGGTATACAGATAATGACGTACTATGAAGACTTAAAAAGGAATGAAATTCTGACATATGCTATGATGTGGATGAATCTTGAAGATATTATGCTAAGTGAAATAAACCAGAAACAAAAGGACAAATATTATATGATTCTGCTTATATGAGCTACCTATGCTAGCCAAATTCGTAGAGGCAGAAAGTGGAACAGGGTTACAGAGAAGAAAGGAATGGGGAGTTAGTGTTTATTGGGTATAGAGTTTTAGCTTGAGATGATGAAAATGTTCCAGAGTTCAGTTTCCACTATTAGTTCCCATTCATAGACAGTGGTGATAGTTAAAGTACTTAACACCAATGAACTGTATGCTTACAAATGATTAAAATGGAAAATTTTATGTTATGTGTATTTTAACACACACAGAAGAATGTTTTCTCAGTCATTAGAGCTGGAAGAATGTCACAGATTGCCTGCCGCCGAGTCATGCCTAGGAGGCAAGCACTGAGACGTGGGAGAGTTGTCAGGATTCTCGACAGTCACCTGACCGATTTCCTTCTTCTTCAGCCAAGATGCAGGAAGAAGGAGGGGCAGTAGTGCCAGATAGTTTAATCACGGAACTAGAGCTGAGGTCAAACACTTTATCAGTAACAGAGGAAAAAACCTGAATTTTTATTCAGGAAGTAAGGAGGTATTTCTGAGCCTGAGGGAATTTCTGGAAGCAACAGTTTGGAATAAACATCATGGAGATTGGACTCAAAAAAACAGGCTAGTAGGGAAGTCCATGGTTTCAGCAGGGGGAGGTCTGGGTGGCAGGCTTTTATCATAGTTAACTGAGAAATATTCACCACCAGTCCGGGGTCCAAGTAATCATCTTCACGTGTAAAACTGACAGAAGCCAAGGGATATAAGTCTTTTGGGGTCAGGCTTTCAAATTCAGGAGATAGAGAATTGCAATTTCCACTAGTGCTTCCCCAACTCAGACAGTGTTTTGATAACTGAGAGGATGTGCTGGAAGGGTCATGGATGGGGTTTCTGTATATATTAGCTATAATCAAGATCCTACCCATGGCCCAAGATCCCAGAAATGAGGGAAGTGACAGCATCCTTGGGGAGTTTAGCATCCACACACAAAGGATCAGGGCAGAGGAAGGAAGAGACCCCTGAGAGAGGCAAAATGGTCCACCAGGCTGAGGCACTTGGCTACAAGTTGATGGGTTACATAAATACTTCCATAAAGGAATGCATCTCTGATCATGGGGAACTAGTCAGCCATGGGATCATCTTAGAGACTCCAAGTCTGCAGTTGAAGTGTATAGGTTCTTGCAAAGTTGTGACCC
Source organism: Mustela nigripes (assembly GCF_022355385.1). NCBI lineage: Eukaryota > Metazoa > Chordata > Mammalia > Carnivora > Mustelidae > Mustela > Mustela nigripes. Next base: position 23,988,400 of record NC_081561.1, on the reverse strand, counting down.
TCTTTATAAATCAGATAGACTTCTTTTATCAACCTCATGAGCTTGAGGACTATGAGTCTCAACCTGGAGTGATTCTATTTCCTTAATGTTCACAAAGATTGACTTCTGAACCTGCAAGGCTGAGAGCCACGGCCCGCACTGTGGTAAGTGTGCCGAAGCAATAAAGTTAAGGCCTTCAAACCAGGAAGGCACTTTGAGGTATTTCAAATTTGAAGCCTGGCCAATGACGGCTCTAACTAAACTAGACATACCAATTCTGCTTTCTGTAAGGTATCAGGGATCCTAGCCAATTACTATTGAAAAGTTGAAGGGATCGGAAACAAAGTCTCACAGATGTAGACAACTAGAGGTATTAAAAAAATGGTTTCTTTTTGGAGTTTCATCTGGTCTGGTTTACTAAAAATAAATTATCATTGTGTTTTGCCAACCATTCCCCATGCCTGCACTCTAGGGTAGAAAAGAACTTGAGAACAATAAACGCAAATTCTTACATTCCATTCGCTTATCTGCTTTGTTGTGAACAACTTCAGTTTCGTGCACTCCTCTTCTAGTTGCCTCAAATTTGTCACAGCATTCTGAAGCTTCTCCTGAAGGAAAAAATGGGTGAATAAAGTCCATTCACTTAGTAACTCTCCATTAGGCACGTTAAGGGGAACCCCAGGCCTCCAAGACTCTTAGAATAACACCGAATACACATTGAGTCATTACAGTAGTTTAGGAAGCACGCCGAAGGCTGTATGTGCAATCACAGATTTGATCCCCTTGGCGGCACAGAGCAATTGGTAGGATTCTTAACACCATTTCTGTGCAGCAGAAACTGAGGCTTAGAAAGGGGTTAAATAACTTGCCCGAGTGCCGTAACCCCCTCATAGATAGTTCTGAGTGGCTGCTGGAGCTGAGGTGCAGTTCCAACCTTGTCTGCTACCCCAGAGCCTGAGCCATATCCACTACGGTCTTGCCAGGGAAACACTTTACACAGAACATCTCATCATCATCTTCAAGATTTTATAAAATAATGTGTTGAACCAAACATAACCCATGCCAGGGTGATGCACAGGGAATTCTGAATGTGTTATGTTCAGTTGGGAAGGGAAGACCAGGATGTCAGCTGAAGTTACCAGGAACAGTTAACGCAGGAGGGGAGCTCTGCTATCTTTAAGAGTGGTAATTCGTGAAGCCAATCTAAAATGATTTTGTATCTATATCAAGTTTTGGGGAGATTTTTCAAAACAGTTTTTCACATTTCCATGGAAAAGAATTTGCAGCTGACCTAAATTGCTGCTTGCGATCAATTCTAAAATATCAGCCCCTGTCTTCTGTAAACTCAGTGAGCACACTCGTTAATTCTTGAGTACTCTCGAGAAAGGGCTCTATGAGACTTGTCAAAGACTGTATTGCCAATGCTATCTGGGGGACCCAGAACCTCACTATAAGCCCACCTCCACCTCACAGGGGCAGGAACAAAGAGCCCCACACTGGGGACATTTTCTTCAAATCTAGGCAGGACAGGGAGGGAATAAGGTAGCAGGACTGTGCCCTTTCTTCACTCCCTAGAGCAAAGGCCAGCCTTCTTTACTGCTTCTGAGTGAGAAACAGGAGTTGCCCCAAACCTCTCCCTCCACTTCATCCTCCATCAACATTTTCCAATCCTTTAGCTCCCCTTCCTAAATCTTGCTTGAAACGATCCCTTCCCCCTTCTTACAGGAATAAGCTGAATTTTACTCCTGGATACACCTTGCACTTTCAGTAAAAGGCCAGAATGCCCTTTTCGATGTCAACCTGATCCTTCAATCTGCAAATAAAACCCCTCAGTGGGCAGTACCACTCTGGGCTGCGATTTAGACTCTGAGTTGACACCACAGTTCCGGGCCAACCTCCTTTCCGAGGCCATCACCTGGCATTCCCTACACCCCCCGCCCTGGCTATGCCCTCGCACCTATGGTCTCCTCTGCCCAGAACGCCCTCTTTTCTCTCCGGGCCTCTACCTGTGGTTGACTGTTACGTGCTCTTCGGGAGTCACTTCCGGAAAGGCTGCTCAGACCCACTGCCCACCCCGTGGTGATCCTCGTCCCCATCCAACCAGCTGATTCCACGTGGCCTCTTTTACTGATTTGTCTTCCCCACCGGACTGTAGGATACCTAAAAGGTTGTATGTCTTTGTCTCCTGTGTTTTTAAAGCACATCATATGGTCTCGCTCACTGTTAAAATTACATACGTGGGGCGAAGCAATAACACAGGCAGGTGTGCATCCGAGCACATGGCGATCCAGAGCAGGGAAACGTCCACTGTAGCAAGCAAGAAGGGAGGGGGGCAAGAGTGGGACCCCCCCTGTTGAAGGTCAGGATGGACGGTCAGGACTTGACTCAAGTGAGGACCCACAATACACTATTTCTCATATCACGAAAGATGTGACATGAAGGGTGACATGATGACAGGTATGTTTCAGGATCATCGTCTCAGGTCATAGGCTAAATAACCTCGGTCCCCAGGGAGCAGCATGGGAGCCTCACCTGCCAAAGCCTGCCAACCCACACGCTCACCTTGTAGTCCTGGCATACGTCCTCGATGAGGGCTGTGTGGTGCCCTTTGTGTCGCGGTGACCGCTCACAGCGCCAGCAGATGAGCTGGCTCTCGTCTTCGCAGAACAGGTGGAGGTGCTCTCCGTGCTCCTCACATGACATCTCGTGCTCCATCTCCTTGATGGCTTCAATGAGACTCCCCAGCTGCTTGTTGGGCCGCAGGCTGGCCAGTCGAAATGGAGCCCGGCAGTGGGGGCAGGGGAACGTATTGGACAATGTGTCCACAGGGCCTTGGTTCTCAAGGAAGCTCATGATGCACTGATTGCAGTAGCTGTGTCCACAGCTGATGCTCACGGGCTCAGACATTAGGGACAGGCAGATGGCACACGTGGCTTCCTCCTTCATCTTCTTGGTGGCTGAGGCCATGGCTTTTCCTGACAAGTTCCAATATGGGATCTAGAGGCAGGGACGAAAATGCACAGGTATGGAAATACACCTCACCTGAGCCTCCGAGCCATGCGCTTCGTGGGAGGCGACCAGCCTCCACAGGTCCTAGAGTCTTCTCTCTAGAGAGATGAGATGGACTGGGACTAAGATGGTACATAAAATGAGGCTGTGTTGTGAAAAATGGCAGTCACGATCCCATGTGGCCACTTATATTTAAATTAATTAAAATTAAATAAAACTTAAAACTCAGTTTCTCAATCCCGCTAGCCATATGCTTAACAGCTGGGGCCACTGGAGGCTCCATGATGGCCCATATGCAACACTCGATGGGTGCAGTTTTCTCAGACCCAGCACTGACAGAGACAGAGAGCAAGGAAGGCTTCCTCACCAAAGCTGTAGCAAGACAGAACTCAAGTGAGGGAATGTGAAACTCCTACTCTACAAACATCAAGAATCCTTACACCAGAACTGTTTCTTCGGGACTGCGAGCAACCCTGATGTAACTGGGTGGCCATGAAGGAGTCCCCTGAGGTCGTCAAATTTGACTCTGCTGGAACCCCACTGCCAGCTCTCTCGGCCCCCACTCCCACCCCACGGGGGACAAAAGACACCGGGTCAATAATGTCTCAACGGAGCACCAATAACGAAAGCAAATTAGGCAACCGGAAGAACCAATGTGTCTTTGCTATTGTCCTCTCAGTCCTGAGGGAAAGATCGGGAAAAGAATGGTTGTCCCCGGAGAACAGCGCTCCTGCAGAATGAGGGAGGGGACCAGCTCCCCTCCAGACCAGGACGTGGTTCTCGGGGTGACGGGAGCACGGGGGACCGGGGTGGGGGGGTTGCAGAAGCCAGGGCGTGTGGGAGGCCGCGCCCCGGAGATGTTCCGGGGGGCTCGGCCTCTTGGTGTCCAGCGCCGAGGACCCGACGACGGGTGACAGGGAGGCCTGACCTGAGGCACCCACTGCGGCTGGCAGCGGCTTGGGGAACCTCGCCCTGTCCCCCGCTCCCCAGCCCCGCGCCTTGGCGGGCAGGGGCGCCGAGGTGCGAGGAGCAGCCTCTGCACGGACAGGGCCAGACACGAAATCCGGGCTTCGGCTCCGGCTGCGAGGCGGCTGCCGGCATCTGAGAGCCAGGGCCGGTCTCTCGCAGTCACGGCGGATTTCCTCCGGGGACCTCCCTTCCCCGGCAGGCAGCTTCTCCCCCCGGGCCACAGCCGGCTCCCCGGCGCCAGGGTGCGGCGCTCCCCTCGGGAGGCCCCGAGCATGCGGGGCGGGCGGGCAGGCGCCCTCCCTCCCCGCGCAGCCCACGGTTCCCCAGGCCCGGCGGGCGCTCCGCGGGCGCAGGAGCCGGACAGCCGCCGGGAACGCGGGCAGGGTCCGGGCGGCGCGGGCACCCGCACACGGACCCCCCCCTCCCCGCCGCGTTTCCCCCACCCCAGCGCGCATCTCCGCCCCCCGCCCGGCCGCGCGTGCCCACCACCCTCCCCCGCCGCCGCCCGCCACGTACTCGCCGCCGCCGCCGCCGCCCGAGGCCCCGCCGCCCGCGAACTGAGAAGCGAAACTGCTGTGGGAGGCGGGCCGCGAGCGCCCGGAAGGCGGTCTGAGGAGACGCCTGCCAGCGCCCGGGAGGAGGCGCCCGCGGGGTCCCGGGGGGGAGGCGCCAGCTTTGCGCTCAGCTCGACTGGGGTTAGGGGAGACGGCGGGAGGGAAGACCCTTCTTTCACAGCCGGGAAGGGTCGGGAGAAATGAATCACCCCGTCCGCCATTTGCGACCTGAGCGAGAGCGGCTCGAATCAGGAAGCCCGCAGAGGGTCCAGAGCTTTCTCCTTCCGCCACCGACCCCCTTTGGGGCCCATGTTGGTCGCGCGCGGTTGTCCAACAGCTGAAGGGCGTGGGAGAAGCGGTGGTGGCAGGAGCAGAGTTCCGGGTGTCCCGCAGTCGGCCCGCGCCAGCCCCACTTCTCTGTCCCTCGCTCCTTTCCCTCCTCGGCCGCCCTCCCGGGATGCGGAGACCGCGCTTCACCCCCGGACGCGCGGCCCAGGACTGCAAACCGGAGCCCGCGTAGCCCCGCTGCGAGTGGCCTCAGCGGGGGCCGTCACGGGACCTGCACAATGGAGGACAGGCTGTGGGGCCGGGGACTTCGCCCACACAGGGTCCTGCGGGTCCCAAACCGTGGGACACGTTCCTCTCTTCCCTTCTCGGACAGGGGTCTCTCTGAACCACTGTGCTCCCCGGGCTACTCACAGAGACAGGCCGCTCTGCAGCCCAGTGGCTCATCGTGTCCCGCTGGCACATGGGGTGGTGGCAGGCCCTGCGCCCAGCACAGGACATAGCTTCTCCCGAGGCAACCAGCGCACAGACGAAGACCCAGAATGAGGCCTTGAGGCATGATGCATCCTTGCTGATCCCCATGACTTTCACTGTCGTGGATGTGACTCTGGACCCAGGCAGAGCTTGTTCCAAACCTGTCTGGTCAAAGGATCGTACAAAGGAAGCCAGTGGATGCCGGGGGAAAAAAAGCAAACTGCCACAGCTACAGATAACAGCAAGAGAAAAGCAGCGACCTAATGACAGGGTCTGTCTTGCGACGGCCGCGGGCCAGCACACCTTGCCTCCGTTTCCTGTTGGGTGAAGGAGGGACTAGTTCGTGCAGAGAGAGCTGCCCGCAGTGTTAGAAGAGGAGGGGAATGCAGATGAGCCTTCGGAGATATGTCCCTCAAATATGGGCCTAGAGAGAGACCCATAGGAGCTGCCGCAAGGGGAAATGCCTCTCCTCCAAAGAGTGAGGCTAGGTGCAACCCTGGGAGTCTGGGATGCAGGAACGGGAGAGGGGGCACCGCAGGCTCTAAAAGCACGCACTCGGGCGGTCCCTCTCTGGGGAATAGTTGTCCTTCACATAACCCCTGGGTGCCTTCCCTCAACTCCTTCAGGGATCCCTTCTCTACCAGGCTCACTCTGACCACCTATTTATAGTTACACTCCTCCCCATTTGGGATCCCTCTTACAGTCTCTAAGCGACTGACTCTTGGTTTTGGTTTAGATCCTGATCCCAGGGTTGTGAGACTGAGCCCCACATCAGGCTCCACCCCCGGTGGGGAGTCTCCCTGAGAGTCTCTTCCTCTCCCTGGCCCTCCTGCCTGTGCTTTCTCCTCTCTCTCTCTGTCTCTCTCAAATAAATAAACAAATCTTAAAAAAAAAAAAAAAAATCCCTTCAAGTTTATTAACTTGTATTATGGCCCAGAATGTGGTCTATCACAATGAATATAACCACGTGAACTTGAAAAGAACATGGATGCAGATGTTCAGTATAATGTTTTGTAAGTGTCAATTCATTCCAGGTGATGGATATGGTTTTTCAGATCTCCTACGTCTTTACTGATATTTTATCTAGTTATTCCATCATTATTGAAAGAAGAATATTAAAATCTCCAGCTGTGATAGTAGAATCTTTTACTTTCCTTTTAATCCTTTCCATTTTTTACTCCATGTATCCTGTAGCTCTGTTGTTAAGCTCATACACATTTATGATCATTACATTATCCTGCTGAACTGACCCTTTACCAATACAAAATATCACTCTATCTCTGCAAATACTCTCTGTCTTCAACTCTGTCATTAATATAGACGCTCGGTCTTTTTATGCTTGCTGTTTACATAGTACATTTTTTCTACACATTTATTTTAAACTTATCTTTTTTTTATATTTCAAATGTTTCTCTTCTAGCAGACATATGTTTAGTTCTTCCATTTTTTAATGGATTCTAACAATCTTTGCTTTTTTAATTGGAATATTTAGACCATTAACATTTAATATTAACCTTTACTTTTTTTCCCATACTACACTTGGCTGGCATCTCCCAGACAATAGTGAACATAAGTTGTGAGAATTAGCTTCTTACTTTATTCTTAATCTGGGGGAAAAGCATAGGTGGAAAAAGCTTTTAATAATTTATCATTAAATATATTGTTTCTTGATATACTACTATTGCATTTTAAATTATCATTATAGAAAAATAAAGTTATTGGGGCACCTGAGTGGCTCAGTGGGTTAAAGCCTCTGCCTTCGGCTCAGGTCATGATCCCAGGGTCCTGGGATCGAGCCCCCCACATCAGGCTCTCTGCTCAGCGGGGAGCCTGCTTCCCTTCCTCTCTCTGCCTGCCTCTCTGTCTTCTTGTAATCTGTTTGTCAAATACATAAATAAAACCTTAAAAAAATAAAATTATTACATTTTACATGGATTATTAGGAGAAAATATTTTCTAGGAAAATAACATAGCAACATCTATTAATTTTGTTTCCATCTTTCTTTCACATTTTATATAACCTACATATGGGGCACATTATCAAAAATTGCATGTATTTTACATGGCATCTTAGTGACCTCCTTGCTTACATGTTGATCAACAGATGGCACTCTTGCGTTTTTGGTGTCTTACGTCTGTATGGTTTTGCCTTTAAGAAAGCTTAACTACTTTTTTGATCAATATTAAAAAGATTTGTAAATGTAATCTGTTCTTACAGGTGACTTCAAATGGCTAACAAAGGCATTTACTTCCAAACAGTCATTTTTAAATGACTTACTCACACAATAAGTACTTATTAAATAGCTTTTCTACAGCAGACACTAGGCTGGACCCTGGGGACATACCAATTATATTAGAGATAATTTATTTCCTATAAAGTTTCCAGAAAGCTAAAACATGTAAAAAATATTATATCCTACATGTTATAACAAGGTAGTAAAAAGTGTTGAAGTTGAGAAAAAAAAATAAAGGAGCATGCAATTCCTGGCAGAATCTGGATACTTCTGCAGAGTTGAAAACTTCGGAGTCATAATCTGAAGGAGAAGTGAAAGTTCACCAGGGGAAGAGGAGGGCCAGGAATTATAGTGAAAAGGTCAAGAGTCATTAAAAATATTCCATGTTATGTGAATACAGTGAGGTTCCAGAACCAAGATTTATTTTCACATAAATCTGGGACCAACATAAGTGAGGCAACTAGCAGAACTCATATCTCCTTCCTCCCCTCTCCCTGCATACTTCCTTTATAGGATTTTTACATGGAGGGAAAATTCATAACCACCACTGAGCTGGGGTGCTGGGGGAAGGTGGAGAATCTGCTCGGTTTGCTTATCCCAAGCTAGGCTCTTCCCTTTGGCCCAGACAGCCTAAGTTCAGGTCCTAGGGACCTGTTACCTACATACAGAACCTACCCCGAGGTGGATTCTGCCCCGAGATGGACTAAAACCCTCCCCTGACTCCTAGTACAGCTAAATTCACTCACAGACGAGTCTCCCTTTCCAAGAGTCTCTTACCCCTAAGACTCCTCAACATCTTCAACACCATTCAGGGTCAGGGAGGTACTGCCACATCCGTAGCTCTATGACTGATACAGCAATGCAGGGACAAGAAGACCATCAGCCTTTGGATCAGACCCTTTCTCTGGCCCCTATGACCATCCACCTGTTTTGAACCCCAATGCCAAGAGATCTTTGGGCCCCAAGGGCACTTTGCAGTGAGGTTTAAAAATCCAACGAATCTACAAAACACCCAGCCTGTACCCTTTAAGAACTCATTGTCCTGGAAGATGAAGAGGGTGAGGAACTGTTCCCGATTAAAAGAGACTGAAGAAACATGACAACTAAATGCAAGGTGTGATCCCAGACTGGGCAGAGGGGAGAATGTTAGGAGAGACATCCTTAAGACAGCTTGTGAAATCCAAACTTAGAGATAAAATATTTAAGAATAGAGGATGATAACTGCAACTTAACCTCAAATCCTTCCGCAATTATATATAGAGACACAGATCTATAAAAGGATGTATGGGTAGAGAGAAAACAAATGTGGCATGATATTAACAATTGGTGAATCTAGGTTTGGATATAGGAGAATTCTTTGTGTTTGTCTTGCAATTTTTCTGTCTGAAATTATTTCAGAGTAAGTTTTTAAAAACCACAAGTCCCATTGATCTTTGACACATATCACCAGGGCCCAGGTTCAGTAGGGACTGTGTCTCTTCTAGGCTATGAGATGAAGGGATCCTGACGAGGAGACAGGCTGCTTGCTTCCTCCCTTCAGGACTAGGGCTCTGGCTCTCTGTCTCTGTCTCTGTCTCTCCCCTACACACCCTTCTGTATATCAAATCTCACTCTCAATCCCCCGGTCTGGTCTACGTCTCACTCTACCCCATGGCTTTGTGTTGTGATGGGCTGCTTATATGTTTGTTTTGTTTGCTTGCTTATTTTTGATCTTTTTCTCTTTCTGTAGCTGAAAGTAGACCTTCCAGACCAGCCTGTTGTACTCCAATCTATCCTGAACATGGATTTTTTTGTGTGTGTGGCTTTATCCTGTTTGGAGTTTTCTGATTATCTCGACACCGTGCATTTGTGTCTTTCAATGTATTTGAGGGTTTTTAGTTCATATGGATTCAAATATTTTTTTTCCCACTCTGTGTCATTTCTCCTGTACTTCTGAAGCTTTGATGACCCAAATGTTAGAGCTTTTCAAAATTGTCCTACAGGCTTGAAACAACGCATATTTATTTTTACCCAGCATCTGTAAATCTGAAATTGAGGCATGGCTTAGCTGAGTTCCCTGCTTCAAGGTCTCATCTGACCTTGTCAAGGTCTCACCTCACCTCACCTTACAGTCTAGATATTGACTGACTCTGAGGGTTCATCAAAAGCACGGCTAGGGAAATAGCCGCTTCCAACCTCACTCAGGTTATTACAAAAATCCAGTTCCTTATAACTAGAGAACTGAAAGTTTAAATTTCTTGGTAGAGGTTGCCTGCAGTGTCTTCCCATATGGGGGTTCCTAAACACAATCACTTGCTCCCTCAAAGCCTGCAAAGGAGAGACAGAGAAGCAAGCCTGTTAATAAGAGAGGCTAATATAACATAATATAATATGATCATGGAAATGCCAGCCCATTACCTTTGTCATATTCCATTGGTTAGAAGCAAATCACAAGTCCCATCCATACTCAAGGACATGAACAGAGACATGGACACGAGGAGACAGGGATCATGGAGGCATCTTTGAGTTTCTATCACATCATGAAGGAGGCTGCAGACCAGTCTGTGGCCCCACGTGTCCAGGGTTCTGGGCCTTAGCAAGATGGAATCCTGAAGAACTAGGGAAGTAAATACAGACTAAGGCTGGCGGCTAGCATCTCAGTCAAGCTGCCTACAAGATCAGAGACCAGATTTGTGATGGCCGGAATGTCATCTCAAGGTGGGTGACCTCGAATGCTAGGATAAGACATGGCGTGGTTCTGGAATGCAAACCTTAAAAGGCAGGTGAAGGCAACATAAAAAAGTCCTAGACAGTGCAAGGTAAGCCCTGAGGGAGGGAGAGAAGAAAAAGAAGAGAGATTCAGAGAAAGACAAGTAAAAATACTGAAATATGGTTTGCACACCAAAATTTCAAAATTCGTGAAGTAACCTAAACCCAAAAGACTGCGATCAAACTCCACAAATGGCATGCGAATTTACTCCAGACAAAAATAATTTTAAAGTCAGACAAAGATAACTGTGTTTAGGATGCTCAAGGAAATAAATGAAAGATTCATTTCTGCTTAAAGACATCAGGAAATGATGAAACTGAAGTAGGTCAAATTAAGTAAGAAAAATTGACCATTTAAAAAATTTAGAAATATGAGAAAAAATATAGGCCTTGAAAGAAGAAACCTTATTGCTGAGGTAAATCTTAGACTAAATATCATTCCCAGACTGAACTGTAGACAAAATATAGTGGAAGAGAGAATAAGAACATTTCTACACAAAGTAGCAGAAGGCTAATAGCTTCAGGATCAGCCTTGATCTGGAAGCTTCACAGAAACTCGAAACTTTAGGCCCACCCCAGACCCACCAAGATACTTAACACGTTCATAAGTTCCCCCAGGTAATTCATATGCACACTAAATTTCAGATGTGCTGCCTTAGGGTAGTGGAAGAAAAATTTGCTCAGAATGCAGAACAGAACAAAAAGACAAAAAAAAAAAAAAAAAAGCATACATGAAAATGCAGCTAAGAGCCAAAGCTAGACCAGGGATTCTGTATATCTATAATAATAGGTCAATCCAGAGGAGTAGAACAAAAGTATCTGGAGAGATAGCAGTTGAGAAGTTTTTGGAATCAAGGACATGGATTTCTCAAATCACAAATACACCACAAATCCTGAGCAGGACAAATATAAGAGATTTATGCTTCTCTTTTGCTGTATTCTACTTTGTTGAGTGTTCTTTCATGGGCCCATCTGTTGTTTGGATAAAAAATTGTTCCTTGCACAGATAATATGTTAGCTTTCCATGGTAGCTTTTAAGAGTCTCTCTTTATCTTAAAATTCTGGCAGAAGCTGCTCTGTTCTTGGTGCCCTTGGGTTGGTCCCTCTCTGTCTCTTCTTGCCATCTGGAGCCTCAGGTCTTAAAGGCTGTGATTGGGTTGCAGGTCTAGGGTAAAGGTAAGAAAGAGGTTTCATAGCCTCCTTTTCACCTGGAACAATGGGGTGGAATCAGTCTTTTCTATATGGTTCAAGCCACATCCAAGGTCGAGGTCCCAACTGAAGACCTCTGGCCTTATAGAAATAATTCCTCTTTACTTACTTGGAGAACCCCTGGGGATTTGAGGCAAATGCTGGCGACTGTTCAAATCCTTGGGGACCTTGATCTGGATGTCTCTCTATTTACCAACTTCTTTCTACCTCGGGGTCATTGTGCAGCCAGAATTGGGATTAAATTCTTATGATGCAATGTGAAACTTCTTTGGTTCAGCCTTTGTACTCATCACTGCTTGTCTGCCTCTGTCTCCTTCTTGGAAACAAAAGTCTGGTGTCATTCTGTTAGTCCCACTCTGAATTTCTCACTTGGTAGTACTTTTCAGTTAGGGATATACATACTCTCATTCATCAGACACAACCACCAGACAATAACGTCCTTAAAGTATAAACCTGATCATGCCTCATGCTGGCTTAAGACATTTTAATCATTCCTAGTCACTTTTTTTTTCACTAGATTAAGTTTAACCACAAAGTGGATCTGGGTGTGTAACGCAGGAAAGCCTGGCATGGATTCCTTTTCACGTCTCTGTATTTTTTTCTTGTAGAATTCACGGAATTTATACATTTGACTGAAATTGTTTAAAATGAATAAAAAGGGGCACCTGGGTGGCTCAGTCGGATAAGCATCTGCCTTTGGCTCAGGGCTCTGGGATGAAGCCCCTGGTCAGGCTCCTCGCTCAGTGGGGAGTCTGCTTCTCCCTCTCCCACTCCCCACGCTTGTGCTCTCTCTCTCTCTCTCTCTCTCTCTGTGTCAAATAAATAAATAAATAAATACATATTCCTCAAAGTATTGCATAAAACTGGCACTTCAGAAAAATATTTTCTATTTTTCCTGCCTTCTTCTGGGCAGAAAAAAAAAAAAAGTACCCATTTGTCTTATTTTTAACCACTTTTGTTGGCTGCCCTGCCTGTGCATTCCTATTTCTGTCTGCATACCTTTGTGTTGAGGGTGTACAGGAACCACAAGATACAATTTGTGCCCCTGGATATTACATAAAAGGCCTTTGTGACCTGGTCTTGCTGACTTCTCCCCCAGACTTCCCACTATTCCCTGACTTAGTGTATGATCTGGGTGCTTTGGGTTTTTCTAAAATCAAAATGGGCTTTTTTTTTTCTTTTTCTGATTACAGAATAAATAAATATTCTTTGTGTAAAACTTTAAACAATATAGGAAAAACCTAAGTAAGAAAGTTTGGCTTATCCCTCTCCACCAAGCTGTGACTCTCTCGCTCTCTTTCCATGTATGTGCGTGTGTGTACATGTATGCATAGAAATACATGCCTGCACCTGTATATATACACGTACACATAGACAAACATATACACATATATTTATGCACATATTAACACATGTAATTCTACAGGCATAGGCTATAAATGCTGATTTTTTTGTAGTTACCTTTTTGTGTAGTTTTACAGCTTTTTTTGTTTGTTTGTTTTTTAACCAACTCATTAGTTACCCAAACCAGATAACCAAAGTTAACAGCCAGGTCTGACTCCCAGAATCTCATACAAACAAAAAATACATAGATCCTGATTTTTCATGTATAAATACTTAGGAAAAAATGGGGTCCTTTTCTATGTAGCCTGTGTCTGCTTTACTCACTTAAATTCTAGGACATTATACAAAAGCATCCAAGTCAAATGGTACAGATGCAACTCATCCTTTCAAACTCTTGCTCAGTTTTTCTTACATAAAGATGTATTGCAATCTGCTTAGTTAGTCTCCCGTTGATGGGCTTTTTTTTTTTTTTTTTTTTAGATGTGGAAGTCCTCTTTTGGAGATTTTTTTTTTTAAGATTTTATTTATCTATTTGACAGACAGAGATCACAAGTAGGCAGAAAGGCAGACAGAGAGAGAGGAGGAAGCAGGCTCCCTGCTGAGCACAGAGCCCAATGAGGGGCTAGATCCCAGGACCCCGGGATCATGACCTGAGCCAAATGCAGAGGCTTTAACCCACTGAGCCACCAAGGCACTCCTGAATATATTTAGTAATTCCAAGAGGATCAACATTTTTTTTATATTAAGTGCTCCCAACCAGCAATATAGTACCTGGTTCCATTTAGCCAGGTCTTGTTTTATGTCCTTTAATAAAATTTTATTATTTTCTTTCTCTGAGTCACACTTTTCTTGCTCAAACGATTCCGAAAAATTTCAGTTTTTGTTGCTAGAGAACATCAAAAACTCTTTTCTATTTCCTCTGCTGGCCAGTTATTTCTACAACTGGGGAAAGCAATTGATTAAAAGAAAAAACCTTTCCCATATTTGCAGTCAGTTCTCCAAATCCCCTTTGCGCCTTTGCACTTTAATCCCTGGTCGTGTTGAACGGTTGCAATTCCCCACACCACACCTCTGTGCCTTTGCTCTTTCCAGAAGTCCTTCATCTCCATCACTGACTCACCCACACCACCTGTGAAGACTGACCACAGCCGTGCCTCCTCCTGGAAGGCCTCCCCTGATACCCTTGTGTTGGCGGGGTCCTCAGCCTCTCCTGGTATCCCTGTGCACACGTCTTGTTTGTTTTCTCCACTTTTCACCCCAGTTGTCTGTCTGTGTATAGTCTCACTCAGTGGACTCCGACCTCCGTGGAGTCATGGGTCAGGTCTTAAACAAATAGGTGTTCTCAGAAGCTAGCACCACATCTGGAATATAGTAAATTCTCAAAAAAGAGTGTGGAATTGGCTCTGATTGGAAACAGCTAATGGCAGGCCAGAAAGACATAACTTTCTAAGGACCTCTGATCTTTCGGCTGTATTACTCTTGATACTTACACGTAAGTTATAGATACTTGTTCTTTTAGTTATGTACTATGCTCAGAGCTCCTCGGGCCCAACTGTTCATTTTACTGGTGAGAAAATTGATGTACTGGGAGTCTGAGAGCTTGACACCCGGTCTCACGTTTTACTGAGCCAGCACCAGCGTTCCTGATGGCCAGACTGTTGCTTATTCTGTTAATACTACTTCCCCTTTGGGTTCCTATTTTAAGCTCAGCTTTGAACACAATAGGGTAGATTCCTTTTGAGGTATTCTACAGGGGAATTTATATGCTTTAGTACATAACTCTGGGAGTTGATTTAACAACACTTTGTTATGTGAAAATAGTGATGGAGGGTGAAAGGTTTAGACCAGCTACAGAAATCCTGATTCTTATTGGTGAGTGTGACTCAAAAATTCATTCACCCAAGGGCGCCTGGGAGGCTCAGTGGGTTGAAGCCTCTGCCTTCAGCTCAGGTCATGATCCCAGGGTCCTGGGTTTGAACCCCACATCAAGCTCTCTGCTCAGGAGGGAAACGGCCTCCCCTTCCTCTCTCTGCCTACTTGAGATCTCTGTCAAATAAATAGATAAATAAAATCTTAAGAAAAATTTTCTTTAAAAAATTCATTCACCCAATAAATTAATGTTTAATGAAACATACTACAGGCCAGATACTGTGCCAGGAACTGTGAATATAACAATTTTCAAAACACACAGGATCTCTGCAGGGAACTTGCACAACTCAACTATATGATTACACTAGTTAAACAAAATATGAAGCTTGAAGAATATAGTTTGAATCTTAGTTTTGGTATTGGACACTGGGGATATTCCTTTAATATATTTACTCCTATTGGGGAGAATCAGTCTCGGCTACTCTTTTTTTTTTTTTTTTTTTTTTTTTTTTAAGATTTTATGTGACAGACTACAAGCAGGCACAGCAGCAGGCAGAGGGAGAGGGAGAAGCAGGCTCCCCACTGCGCAGGCAACCTGACGCAGGGCTCAATCCCAGGACCCTGTGATCATGACCTTAGCTGAAGGCAAACGCCTAACCCACTGAGCCACCCAGGCACCCCTTGGCTATCTTTTCTACCGAGACTACTGCCATGTCACGCTGCGTCTGCAAGCAAAGTAGAAAATGTCACACCTTCTCTGGGCAGACTAGGAAAAAAAAAAAAAAGAAGAAGAAGTCTTCATATGTCTTCTTTTTAGCCATTTTTCTTGGCTAATCAGGTACTCGATGACTTTACAATAAGTCAATAACCAGAATTTTCATTAAAGGGAGGAAGGAACTACTGTTTCAACTACTGTTCCTCTGTGACTTAAAAGTGGACTGAATAATGCTGCTCAAAGACTTCCACGTTCTGGTCCCCGGAGCCTGTGAATATGTTAGTTTGTGTGGCAAAGGGCACATTCCGTGCATGATTAAGTCAGGGATTTTGAGACGGGAAGACTTTCCTGGATTTTCCAAGTGAGCCCTACTTGGAAGGGTGGGGGTCCTTCCAAGGACCCTTTATAAGAGTCCTTGTAAAGAGGGAGGCAGGAAGGTCAGAGTGAGAAAGATTTCAAGATGTTTTACTGGTGCCTTTCAGAATGTGGGAAGGGGCTGTGAGCCGAGGAAAGCAGATGACCTCTAGAAGCTGGAAAAGGTAAGGACATGGCTTCTCCCCCTGAAGCCTCCGGGGAGAGTGTGACCCTGTAGACCCCTTGATTTGGGGCCCAGTGAAACCCATTTTGGACTTTTGACCTCCAGAACTGCGAGAGTAAATACATGTTGTTTTAAGTCACTAACTTCGTGTTAATTTATGACGGCAATGACAGGAAGCTAAAAACCAAAAAATGAAGTAGCTAAACTAAGGTGCTGGCTCCAGTAGGCTCTTTGGGGGAGTATGGTGAGGCCGACCGCACAAGGAAACACCATGAAGGCAGTTTGAAGCTAATAAAGTGACAGAGGGGGGACCCCCACCTCATTTTATAAGGGTCAAAGTCATGCTGGAAATATCCAGTAGCAACCACAAACCAAAAAATAAAATTCGTAAATAAGACATAATCCAAGAATCAGGAGTCAAGCAGATTGGAGAATGGCAGGGTCAGATAAGAAACAGGAAGGAAGTGTAGGGTGCTGGTTTATCTCCCTCTTGGGAGCATCCTTAGTCTAATCAGAAACAAGCCCCTGTATTCAGAGGACAAGAAAAGATTGATGACAGACACGGCCACTCCAGGTCGGCCGGTGGCTGTTTTAATAACAACAAAGGGAATGACCCTTATCATGCATGACAGAAAAGGATCTCTGCACCCCCCTTCCAAATCTTAGAAGTTTATAAAGAGGCCCTTACTGGGCTCAGCCACATATCCTACAGGTGTTCTCAACACACATCACCAGCTCAAGGTTATGTCCTTGTAGCGGCCTCTGGGAGCAGAAAAGGTAAGTGGGACCCACATTCTCGGGACAGAGGAGAGGCCGAGGAGCCTCTGAGTGTCTAAGCCTAGCTTAGGGGTCAGTCAGTGGCCACAAGTTTTGATGATGTTCCCCAACAAAGGGTAGCTTCATGAAAAGATATTGGATTAGTCAAAGTTTATAAGAATGTGGGCACCAAAAACTTAAGGAAAGTCTAGACAACTTAGCAGAACCCCTTAGTGGAAACATCTCATTTATGGAAAACCGACTACCAGTCAGCATGAGTATTTCGTTTAATTTGCATAATGACTCCATGAGCTGGGTGTTATAACCCTTGCTTCACTAATGAAATTCACAGAGGATGAGCAACTTGTCTAAGGCCGCAGAAAACGCTGGAAGTGAAGATGGGGTTCACCTCATCCCTCTAACCCTGGGAGCCTTGGTCTTTCATCCACAATACGCCACCTTCCTTTCAGGAAAAATGCTTGTTGACTTTTTTGGTTGTATGCACAGTTCAAAGCAGAAAAACATGATGTCACTTTTTGAGATACTCATTTTATCGGTGACAACTTGAAAATGAAGTTAAAAATTAAGCAGCAGAGTCAAACCCAGGCGCCCTGCTCTGAGGATGCAGGGCCAGACCTGATGCTGTCGCACTGCCACATGGCTCAGTATTTATCCTTGTGAAACTCTGGAATAATCGGAAAGGGAGGAAAGGATAGAAACTTCTTCAGGGAGCCTTATAGTCTAGGGCTTAAAATACTGGTTTAATGGTGAAGGTAAGTGCTTTTCTTCTTTTTGGGTCGGAGGATAATTACTAATCAAGCAGAGATCCATTAAAGGGAGGGAACAGTTTGAGGGGAAGTCAGAGGAAAACGTTAAGAGCAGACTAAGGATACCACCCGGGAATGGTTTCTGTTTCCAGATGAAGAAGGGACTTTTCTAACACATGCAATCAATTCAATGGACTCAATCGAACAAGGCTTGAGAGGCCACCAGTGCCAGTGGACACGGGGCAATGATCCCTTCTCTGAGGATTCCCTATCACCTGGATGAGTTGGATGGGTTTCACTGTGGGATAAAACACTGGGTCAGAACTAAACAGCTGTGGGCTCGGGGACTGTGGCAAATGAGTCTTTTCTGATTTCTATGTATATTCAAAACTGTCTCTCAAGAAAAGGAGCATATGAAGTCGTAAATAAGAGTAAAAACAAGAATACGTGTATGCTTGTAGGGCTCACTGGCTTAGGTGTCCTCACTGGGCAACTCAGGAGAAGGGCCCAGAGAGATTAGGATTATGCTGCTCTCATGGGAAGGCCTAGGTGGAAAGTCAGTGAAGGTTCCTTTTCCCAATTTGCCAGAGAAAGTCCCTCATTCAAAGTCCAGTTGGGCTTGTATGTGCCTGGAAGATAACTTTGAGGTTGTCACTTGGAGGAAAGGAGCACAGACACTGTGCAGACCTGGTGAGCCCAGCTGTGAGTCCCCCAAGGTGCACTTGATCTGGGCCTTACCCTGCTTTCTAGAATCACCCACTATCAGTCCCTGATACAATTTTTTTTTTCTTTCTTTCTTTCTTTTACGACTAAATTCATAAGTGAATTGACAGCATGACATAAATGACCTACTGGAGTAACGAGTTTTATCTCAGCACTACCCATCTTTCAAAAAGGTAGGCAGGTGCTAAAAAGGGGCCTCAGCTCTACTAACCTGGGAGACATTGTTTCTTCCCACATTCTCTGATGTTCGTAGCAAGATGCATCCCTTCCTTCCCCATCTTGTGGATTCTAGTTCAGAAGAACCTGCTTTTCAAAGGAAATGTTTGAAACTGATTGAACAATCAATCAAAAGTGCTTCCACAGAAATGTATTTTATTTGCTCTAAGTCTATACTCATTAACCTGCAAGGGCCCGAGCGCCCATCTGGTGAGTGCTGATGATGATTGCTGTTGTTAATATCAGGAACAGAACACAACATGTACTTCACGTTTAGAAGGTGTGTCTCAATATCTTTTCTTTTTCCCTTACTCACAGCTGTCCCATGAAGTAATATCATCCCCATATATCTTGTTTTTTGTTTTTATTTTTGTTTTTTGTCCTGTTCTTTTCTGTTTCCTGTACCAATGCTCTGGTAGCTTATGAAACCTGCACAGGTTTACTCAGCTGAAAATGGGACAGAAGAGCTTGGTCCCTGGATGCCCTTTGAACTGAGGGTTCATACTCTTCAACGACATGTGACATTTACTCTGAGTAAACTGGGAGACTCGACTAACAGAGATGATGCAAGACAGGCCAGGGATTAGGGGAGATCTAAGAGCAATAAAAAGAACACTATAACAAAATAGTGGGTTCTAGACTGAAACAAATAGGAAAACAAAAACAAACACAAAAACTACTCTTTTGCTTCTGCATAAACCATACTGTCTACATTATTAATTTTATATCAACTACAACTCTATACTTATTTTTAAAAGGTCAAATTTTCATTTACTGTCTGTTCGATTTTTCTATATTTACTTATAGCTTTGGTGTTAGGACTCGCTAGTTTTTAGAAGTGTCACCCCTAAATGGGAGGGTCCCTAATAGTATTTACAACTGGACCGAGACTCCCACTATCTCTGAGTGTGTATCGGTCATGATAACACTCAGGCCCCATCATTTTCATATGCTTCTGTGATTATTTTGGGAAAATAGTTTTCATTATTACATCCCCGAAGGACCCTAGTTTAGAGTAGTTTGGAATGTCTGCCCAATTTCTCTTTGTTTCATGCGACGGAAAAAGGAAATTAACAAATGAGATCCACTATTGAGGCAAAATTCATATTATGTGAAATAGTGAAAACGAAGGTAGGAATGGCAGCAGGTGGAAGGGGAAGGACAGCTGAAGTGACAGGGTTGTGAGAGCTTTCCACTCACCAAAAAAGCAAGAAAAACTAGTCATTTTTATTCTCTTAAATATTACAAGCTCCGCTTGAAAGTATTTTCCTCATCAAATTGCCTTCTGGAGTAAATGATCAAAACCACTTAAAGGCATATAAATTCCCCTGTAGAATACCTCAAAAGGAAGCTACCCTATTGTGTTCAAAGCTGAGCTTAAAATAGGAACCCAAAGGGGAAGTAGTATTAACAGAATAAGCAACAGTCTGGCCATCAGGAACGCTGGTGCTGGCTCAGTAAAACGTGAGACCAGGTGTCAAGCTCTCAGACTCCCAGTACATCAATTTTCTCACCAGTAAAATGAACAGTTGGGCCCAAGGAGCTCTGAGCATCTTTCCGCTCTAGAGTTTAGATTGACTGATGAGGTTGGTGGGAAAGCTTTCAGTGGAGTATGGATACTAGAAGTTGCACGGACAGCGAAGAAGTTCCATTAGGCAAGTCTTGAGAACTTTCCCAACAAGAGAAATCAGCTAGAAAGTGGTCCGAACTCCAGGTAAACAAGTTGTCTGTTCCACTGTGCTTCAGCTAAGATCCTGAGTGATAAGCACCGAACCGGGCTCCTGAGATCATCCAGATGTTAGCAAGACTCGAAAGCCTGCCGCGGCAGGACAAAAGCCAACATGTTTCCTGGTGCTGACCATGTCTAGTTTAGCCATGGGGCATCTATTTAGATCTGGACAAACAAACTGCCTGTAGCAAAAACAACAATAAACATTTCAGAGCCTCAAATGTAATACACCTATGTGTTGTGCAATGTCATCCTTCCTGTTCAGAGAAGATCCAGTGCAGCATTATTCTCGTTGTCCAGAAGGGAGAGAAACAAGGTCAGAAGGAAAAGAAAGGGTATTCTGGAACTTTCTCAGCTCCTGAGTTTATTTAACTTCCCTGTCCTCTGATTCACCCCAAGCCACAATACTCCTCGCCTTTGCTCAGTTCTCTGTGCTTTGCAACTTTCTCATTTAATTCTTTCTGGCACCACTCAGAAAGGCTGATTCTTTCTAAACAGACAAGGGAATGGACAGTTGCAGAACTTAAACGACTAGTTGTAAGTCTTGTAGCCCGATTTTCTTATAAAAGCCGAGTCCTCTGTTAGCCTAAGAAGCGTGTATGGCAAAATGTCATTCACGTAGCTGTGTTGGATCACAACTTTGATGCTGAAAGAAGGTCACACTCACAGGAAAGGTAATTTGTGTGTTGTGTTTTGGACTGTTATTCATCCTATAGATAAAACACAGCCGTGGTGAAAGAGATTCAAGACAAAGGGAAGTCCACAGACTGCGCCACCACTTCCCAAAGGATCCAAATGGACAAGAAGACTTCCAGCCGGAAAGGTAACCTCTTGTTTGCAGGCTACTTTATGAAAGAGTGGGTACTCATCTCCAGGGCTGTTCTTTTTCTTGCTTTCCCCTCCTAATTCTTTTTTCCTCATGTCACCCATTAGAAAGACTCAAAGACTGAGTAGAACTTTGGACAAGCTCCAGCCCCTCATCCTGTTACTTGTTGCTTTTTTGTTTAGGGAGCCCCACTGAGTTATTTATCAGAAATCAAGCCAAATGACCAATTAATATTGGGACATAAAGATTGGAATAAGCCTTTAAAAAGTCATTTTAAAATAACCTATGTATAAATTCCTGCTATAGTATATTGCCAAGCAGCTGGCTATTTTCCAGAGTTTGGAATCCTCCAGTAGCAAGGAAAAAATTCTTTTGCAGGAAAATAGTTCTATCAGTGAACCTATTTGGCCATTACAAATCATCTCTTTCATTATATTTTTATCTGTTTACTCACAGGTCCTCTCTTTGTTTCTCTGTAGTTCTAGTTCTCCAAGTTCACAGAAAAAATCGAATCCATCATTCACTTGGAAACCTTTGCAATATTGGTCCACTGTTCCACCTTGTGAGGACTTTTTTAAAAAAATGTGTTCTTGGAGACACTGGGGTGGCTCAGTCTGTTAGGCAGCCGACTCTTGATGTCAGCTCAGGTCATGATCTCAGGGTACTGAGATCGAGCCCCGTGTCAGGCTCCACCCTGAGCAGGAAATCTACTTGAGGATTTTCTCTCTCCCTCTCCCTCTGCCTTTTGCCCTCCTCTCTCTCGTTCTCTCAAATAAATAAGTAAATCTTTAAGGAAAATATGCTGTCTTGTAACATACTGAATACTAACCCAGCACTGTGTCATCTACAAACTCAGTAAAAATGGTTCACTGCATTAGTTTTTTTAAAAGCTGGACACTCATGCAGTCAGAGTCTAGTGGCACACAACAAAAATGTTTCCAAGTGAGCATCACCTGAAGGAATCAGTAGGACCAAATGAGATGCTCATTTACATTCTATCTTAAATATTTAGAAGAGAATCCCTGAGGTTTGGTTAGCTTCCTTCAATGGCAATTCCCTAAGTATAAACTTCCAAGCTTTATGGTGAATGAATATGCAGAACAGACAGGACCTCTGACTTACAGCTGGGTAACCTGGGTTTTGTCACTGGCTCTACCACCATGTCCCCCATTCACTTTATTTTGGGACAATGTGACACAAATACATTTACTTAGGTTTTCCTATGGCTGCCAATTGCTCCCCACACCTCTGGGAAAAAAAGACCATATTTGCTTTACTTGACTGTAAGATCCCAGATTGACTATTGTGCAGCCACCTAAAGAATATGACAAAGTGACGTTGTATGTGGTCATGATTATTTCGGTGAAAAAAAGGCAGTGGGGCTGAGTGAGGTCTCTGATATCTTTTTCAGCTTTAGCCATGGGATAACTGGAAAGATGGTGGCCTCAGTCAGGATGCTCATTATGTACTTCCATATTGTCCTCTAGGTCCAGAGTTCTGTTCGTTACGCTATGGACTGGCTCTCATCATGCACTTCTCAAACTTCACGATGATAACCCAGCGTGTGAGTCTGAGCATTGCAATCATTGCCATGGTGAACAGCACTCAACAGCATGGTCTGTCCAATGCCTCCACAGAAGGACCTCTTGTGGACACCCTCAACAACCCCAGCAGATCCATGAAGGAATTTAATACAGGAGTAAGTATCATGGAGAACGATGCTTTTTGTTGAGAGGGAAAACCGAGTTTGAAAGGAAGGATCTTGATTCTGTAAAGTATAGAAGTATGAATTTTCAATGAACAACTGCAAAAAGCCTAGAATTTTGTTTTTGAGATACTGCTTACTTCTGTGATAAAAATAATCCTTCACTGAGATTGTTATGATTACAAAGTAGGGGGACTATAGAAAGAAATTGTGAAAACTTCTGCAAAGGAACAGAATACTAGGTGTCTTCCGTGAAAAACCTGGCACACCCTTCTGAGGGATTCTATGTAGATCTCTGCACCTTTCATTGTCTCAGGGCCACTCTGTAATTCTGTAAGTTCTCTAGAACAAATAGTCATGCAAGGAATTTTTGCCCATGGCTCTGCAAAAGAATTCTGTCCTGTGGAAAATCAACTGATACTCTCCTGACTTGCCCCGCAGCTGAATAAGCCAATTTGCTATATATTGAAAATCTAATTCAGCATTACTTCCTGCTTAAGAGTCTTTGACTTCTCTTTGGACCAGTTGTAACATCTTACTAATTCCTCCAATAATCCATGAGTTAAATAAAATCTTTATCACAATATTGTATGAGAATCATAATTACACCCTATTTTTAAATTTTTTCTTTAAACTATTATTTACTGTACATTCCTAATGTCACCTTTGCATTTCATGATTTTATTACCTTGGGCCCAGCTTATCTGTAATGACCTCTCTGTCTCCCGTCTTTTCTCCATCATTCATCCTACACATTCACATTCTTGTGTTCAAGATTCCGGGATAACTTCAAGTTGCCAAAATTCTCTCTCGATGTGCTGCGCTCCTCCAAAATCTGGCCGCACTTCTCATCACCCTCAGATCTATCACCCTCAGATCACCCTCAGATCTATCGGTGGCCCAGGCTCTGGGCAATTCAGAGTCCTGGTTATTTTCTCATCACTTGGTTTCATTTCAAATGCTACAAATTCACTTTTCCTCTTCAATAAAAATGAATTTTCTTACTTCTCTTTGTACAAATCATCGTCATTCTTCAAAGGATGGTTCAAGTATTGCTTCCTCCCCGGGATCATTGCAAATTGTTCTTCCCTCTTCTCAGAGTCCCTATTTTACTGATGTTTATCCTCAAATTTGAATTCTTTTTTTTTTTTAAAGATTTTATTTATTTATTTGACAGAGAGACAGTGAGAGAGGGAATCCAAGCAGGGGAAGTGGGAGAGGGAGAAGCAGGCTTCCCATGGAGCAGGGAGCTGGATGTGGGGCTCGATCCCAGATGCCTAAAGATAGAGCCACCCAGGTGCCCCTCAAATTTGAATTCTGACCAGAATCCCATATCTTACATTATTTGTAGTTATTATAAATGAATAAAAATAGTTCATATTATCTATCTATATATTTTTGCTTCTTTACTGCAATTTATAGCATGATGTCACATATCTAGAAGGCTACCAAAAATTATTTATTGGCTTACTTCATGAGAAGAATGTGATCTTACTAATATGCAATACGTGTTTTAGGAAATCATCTCTGCCAAGGCAGACCATAATTCTTAAACTTGATTTTAAGGACTGATTTTGATGAAGTTCAATTGTGTTTTTTTAATTTTTGAAATGAGAGTCAACATGTCACCCAACTTTTCTCAGAAGCAAATAGTTAAAGGAAGCTCTTTCTCAGATGAAATATCTTTCAATGGCTTTATTTCATCTAATAGCTTCCTACCGTGCCTTCATTTCTTTATCTCTTTCCTTCTTCATTTTTTTGTTTTTACTCCTCTCAGAAAGGAGCAGATTAGGGGTATAATTGGTTGTTTGTTTGGAAGAAGTGGGATACGTATTAGGTGAAAAATACAACTGATGAATCACTAAATTATCTCTGAAATTAGTAATACACAATTTGTTAGTTAAATTGAATTTAAATTTTAAAAATTTGAGAAAATAAATTTTAAAAGCAAAAATATTTAAAAAAATATAGAAAAATGGATTTTTATACTAGAATACCATCAACCCCAAGCAGCACTGGTTTTAAAGTAGATTTTCGTAACAGAATTTCTTAGCAAATAATTTTCTTTCTTCCTCCCTACCCCCCACCAGGCCTCTGTGTATGAATGGAGCCCAGAGACTCAGGGTATCATCTTTAGCTCCATCAGCTATGGGATAATAGTGACTCTGATCCCAAGTGGCTATTTAGCAGGGATCCTGGGAGCGAAACAGATGCTCGGTGCTGGGCTGCTGATCTCCTCCCTTCTCACCCTCTTTACGCCATTGGCTGCTGACTTCGGAGTGATTTTGGTTATCGTGATTCGGACAATCCAGGGCATGGCCCAGGTATCCAGCTACTTTCTCGTTCTGAGTGGGACAAAGGTGCCAGATTTCTACTCAAGATCACAGGTCTTAATGATTTTCCTTTCAGGGAATGGCATGGACAGGTCAGTTTACAATTTGGGCCAAGTGGGCTCCCCCACTTGAACGAAGTAAGCTCACCAGCATTGCAGGCTCAGGTAAGGACGCGTGTGTGGATGACAGCCTTGTGATCTCACTCGCCCTACTGTCTGCCTCTCCAGGCCGTGTGATCAGATCACACCAAGGACTCAGTGACTTCTTCACTGCCATTTCCCCGAGCTGGTAGCACTGAAAGTGTATGCTTGCGGAAGTGAGGTTCCCTCAAGCCTCTCATTCCCAGCTCCAATGTATGGCTGCATCCTACACATTTTTACTCTAAAGCAACCTACCTGCATTCCGGCTCCTTCCTTTGCAATTGTCCTGTCTTCTCTATCCATGAATGCTCTCAATGAGGAAGCAGAAGTCCAGCTGAGGACAAAGCGCAGGCTGACACCCTGCAACTCCCCCCTCCCACTCCTGGGTGGGATATGTGTGATACTCTTCCAGGAAGCCTCCAGATATCTTAAAGTTAAGGCCTTAGTAGAGGAGAAAAACTACCTTAACTTGACAATGGCAAGGCCTCCCATATCTTGCAGGTCCTCTTAAGTGTACGAAAGTTCTTTTGGAAAACCTCCCCATAGTCTATAGTTACCACCCCACAACCCTGGGGCACAACCCTGCCCACAGGTCCTGTCCGCACGCTTCAATAAAACCACCATTTTGCACCAAAAACAGCTCAATAATTCTTTCTTGGCCATCGGCTCCAGAACCTGGTTATGCACCATCATCATAACATACCTGCCGACCTACATCACACCCAGATTCCTAAACCCCGTCACTCTCAGCAACTCTTCTCCCTCCTCCATCTCTGTCCCCTGCAGACTTCTCTCTCCATCAAAGCCAAGTTACCTCCCTTAAGCACAGATAAGACACATTTGCTCACTTGCTCGGGCTTCGAGTTGCATTCCTCCATGCCTGCGGATAGAAACCCAACTCCTTATGGTGTGGATACAAAGATCAGCTGCCATATGGTCCCAGCCTGCTTTTCCACTTGGCATCCCTCTGAAAGCAAGGCTCTTGTCACCTACAATTGGCACATAACTTCTCTCTGGCTCTACTCTCCTGGCACATTTTCCTGTAAGGTCCTCTACTCCTGGCTTCTTTTACCCAAAATCCAACCATTCCACAGCTTAGCTCATGTAAACAATTTGTAAGCCTCGTCATCAGCTTTTACACCCTCCCCATGTGCTCATCCACAAGACACTAGGGTTGATTATTGTAGTTCTATTCCACATCCTTCCCCCCCCCCCAAGTACAGATGGGGACCCATTTGGGGGCCATAAAATTAATGTAGTGGGTCAAAAAAAAAAGTATTTAAAAACAAAACTGAATAGAATAGAACATGTTGGAGTGCATTGCACATGGTGAGTCTAAGTATTGATTCATGAAACTTTTGTCTGAGGTTTCTGTATGTGTATGTATTTGTGTGTATATTATGTCACCGTGTAAAATGCATTTCTTCTTATAGGTCTCTGTAAAGTATGTTCAAACTCCAAGGTCTACACTAGATTATATTTATAACAGTGAATTTGGCTCATGCTTTTTTCTCCCCAAGTGGACTGAAGGCTCCTTGAGGTCACGGACAATATCTTATTCATCCGTGTAAGACTTTTCCTTCCTGTCCTCAATCTCATATTGTGCCCTGCCAGAACGCAACTCTGATTCTAAGGAAATACTGGTGGGCTATGACTGAGCAGAGTTTCTATGACAAACTAAGGGATTTGAACTGGGCTCCTTGGGGTTAAGGAGCTCTTGAAGTGTCAGGAGGCATACCATTATTTACCATTACCATTATTTACCAATTCCAAGTACTTCACATGACACCATTATCGGGGGAGATGTGGGAGCAGGAAGAGAGACTCTCCTCACTCAGTAACACTCTGTAGGGACAAGGTCCGGGAGGCCACTCAGTCTCAGCCCTTTGCTGTATTCATATGTGCCTTTTTGTCCCTCTTCTCTTTAGGGGCAGCATTTGGGTCCTTCATCATCCTTTGCGTTGGGGGACTAATCTCACAGGCCTTGGGCTGGCCTTTTATCTTCTACATCTTTGGTGAGTCATTTTCCCCTCAATCCCAAACCCTCTGTTGGCCAGCCATTTCTGGTTGGATGCCCATGTTACCTGTCACCTATGCTCAGAGAAGAGAGAATGCTGATGATTGGTGGCTCCCTTACTCTCCAGTCTAGGGAATGACTCCCTGTGCTGACCTCTGAGGAACTGGGAGTGCCCCTCCCCTCCCACCCCAGGTGTCTTCTGTAGACTCTCCGCCACCATGTCTGAAGTGCCAGGTCTAGTTGCCTTGTGGTTAAAATATCAGTGTCCCCAAAAGTTGGTGGAACACACTTTAAATGTGTCTTCATATTTTACTGTAATTATTATTTCTGCCAAGTTTCCCTTAATCTATGTTCTACCAGGCTAATCTTCCCGGGGGGCCTGGATGGTTCAGTCAGTTAATTGTCTGACTCTTGTTCTTGGCTCAGATCTTGACCTCATAGTCGTGAGTTTGAGCCCCACAATGGGCTCCACGCTGGTTGTAGGATCTACTTAAAAAAAAAAAAAAAAAAAAAATCCTTCCCTAGGGAAACTTCCAGGGCTTATCCCATCAGATGGAGTCTTTAACCATCTTCAAATGACAGATCTTAGCAATGAGACACATTTCTGTTCTGTTGTTATAACCAAATGATGTCATTCAATATGGTTCTGGCTTGTATGGCTCTCTCCTTAATGATGTTAATCCCAGGTCACTTGGATTCACACGTGTTAATCAGGTACTGTCAAGAAATATTTCTTCTGGAAATCCATAGTGAGCATATTGTTTGAATAGAAAGAACACTATCTTTTGCAAATGTGCCGAAAATTTTGCCTTGCCACACTGACTTTCTGGCAGGTCGTCTCATGTATGTATGACTACTATGTTCCCCAATCCTGACTACTCAGATCTTCCAAAATAAGACAATACTGTGGTTAATAAGAAATAGCTGCTAATGACTTAACTCTATATCCATTGGGGTCCTAAGAGTAATTAACCAGCTAGGCAATGGTACGTTCGTGCTCAGGTTCTCTCCAGAGGGCTCTGACATTGCCAAATGCAACTCCATATTTGCGAGGTGGTCTCTGGAGAGCTTTTAAAAGGAGATTTGTAGGGGCCCCTGGGTGTTGCAGTCAGTTAAGTTTCCAATTCTTGGATTTGGCTCAGGTCATGATCTCAGGGTCCTGGGATCGAGCCTTGCATTGGGCTCTGTGCTCAGCGGGGAGTCCACTTGAGATTCTATCTCCCTCTCCCTCTGCCTCTCTCGCTCCTGCTGTCTCTCTCTCTCTTTCTCTCTCTCACTCAAATAAATAAATCTTTTTTAAAAATGGAGATTTGTAAAAGAATTGAAATAAAGAAGCGGACACGTTTAGCTCCTGGTGGAATAACCATGAATCGATAGGTGTGCTTTGAAGGGGATGTGGGCCACATCGGAGGAACCTCCCTTCCCCAGCACACAGATCTACCCGAAAATTAACAGGGTCCTGGCTTCCCAGGTAGCATTGGCTGTGTCTGCTGTCTCCTGTGGTTCACGGTGATTTATGATGACCCCATGCACCACCCATGCATAAGTGTCCAGGAAAAGGACTACATCGTCGCCTCACTGGCTCAACAGGTACAGTGCATCCCTTCTACCTGTGGACTATGTGGAGGCCTCTAGGGCATGGTGTGGGGCTCCTGGCAGAGGCCTCCTCACACCTGTTCCAACGCCATGTTGATTAGATCTTTCCTTTCAGTCCAGTTCTCCCAGACGATCTGTCCCCATAAAGGCTATGGTCAGATGCCTACCACTTTGGGCCATTTTCACGGGGTTTTTCAGCCATTTCTGGTTATGCACCATCATCATAACATACCTGCCGACCTACATCAGCTCTGTGCTCCACGTGAACATCAGAGACGTAAGTATCCTTGCAGTACATCTACGAAAACAGTAACCGCGATAAGGAGAAAGAGTTCCATGCTGCCTACTGCACTCTGGCCTTGCACAGAACAACTCATTTGACCTTCACAATGACCTTGAGGGAGGTCAGGCACGGACCTGGAGACATGGAGAGGTCAGCAGATGTGCCTTGGATCGCACAACCACTGAGTGACAGAGCAGCTGCAGGAGCTGTGTCCTCAGCCACTGAGGGACTTTGCAACACCAGCCGACTCTTCAGTGTCCTTTAGAGCTTACTATCACTCTCTCTGGAGCCCAGTGTACTGCCATGCAACCAGCCCTCTGCCCTGAGGCAGTCCTCTTCTGTGGAAAAGGCTGCTGACTTCCAAAAAACAACTCAGGATGTCCAGAGTGCGGGTTAACCGTCGCCTGGGGAGCTGATAAACACTGGGGCCGTCTACATGTCCACACGCATTGTATGTGTTTCCTTCCTTCAGAGTGGGGTTCTGTCCTCCCTGCCTTTCATCGCTGCTTCAAGCTGCACGATTCTAGGAGGCCAGTTGGCAGATTTCCTTCTGTCCAGGAACCTTCTCAGATTAATCACTGTGCGAAAACTCTTTTCATCCCTAGGTAAGGATAAGTGCACGGGCTTGGTTAACAAACCCCTTTTCCCCACACATGGTCTGAGAGAGGTCCTGATGGTGCATCTCATTGCCCAGGGCTCCTCCTTCCATCGCTATGTGCCGTGGCCTTGCCCTTTGTGGCTTCCAGTTATGTGACAACCATTATTTTGCTGATACTCATTCCTGGGACCAGCAACCTGTGTGATTCAGGGTTCATCATCAACACCTTAGATGTCGCCCCTAGGTAAGACCTCTACCCATCCCTACCCCCCACCCAGGGTCTTCTGGAGGTGTTAGACCCCTTCTTGCGACTCCCTCATGCTAGGGCATGAGCAAAATGATAGCACAATAATGACAAAAAATTAGAAACATCAAGACCTGGCCATGACCTATCAGGGCAGTTTCAGAACAATAGTTCCCACTCTTGGCCAGTAATCATTTAGATGAAAAGCTCCCCACCAGAGATGGAAGTGTGTGCTCTGGGAAAGGGCCGACACATGTGTTTCAGAAAAGCTTTCAGAGTATTGGTAACATCATATGTATGATATGTATGCTCTTGCTGTGAGCCAACCCCTGTTTGATAGACAAATATCAACACATCTACTCCCCACAACTGCACGAGGTCGGCCTGATTGTTATCCTCGCTCTAAAGAGGAGAAGACTGAGTCACTCCAAGGTGAAGGGACAAGCCTGAGGTCACACAAAGGCAGAGCCAGGCTTCAGACCCAGCCAGTTTGTCCAGAATGCTGTCCTGGGCGCTGCATTCACCATTCGCCTTGCTGAGCGGCCTCGGGAGGGGGTGGCGGGTAGATCCTGGGATCCTGGAGACTGAAATGGCCCCTGGTTGTTGATTTGACGGAGAGGTGATTTCAGGGTTTGCAAACAGACATTCCCCTGAAAGTCTTTAGGTAAAGGAAACATCATTAGGCAAATTGACTTACATTAAAGTTGAGCTTCTAAGAAGCCTCAGACAGCTGTCTACATAAAATCATTTGTAAAATCTTTGGCCCACAGGTATGCAAGCTTCCTCATGGGAATCTCAAGGGGATTTGGTCTCATCGCAGGAATTATCTCCTCCACTGCCACTGGATTCCTCATCAGTCAGGTTGGCCAGTTTCTTGATCAGCTGCAAGTGGCAGGTGTTGTTTGAGGCCCTGGAGACTCACGGCGGGGCCCCTGCTCTCCAGGACGGTGTGGTCTGACAGAGACAGCAAGCGCGGGTGTCATCACGGTCCCTCTCTTCACAGGGGACTCAAAATGGCAGTCTGTTAAGTCAGGTTGCCCAGGGAAAGAAAATACAGGTTGAACTTCTAAAAATGAACGGATGCTAGGTGGATGAAAATGAGTGGTTCAGGTAGAGAAAACAGCACAGATGAGCTCCTGGAGGAAGAAAAGCATGAAAGTGTTCTGGGTTAGGACCAGAGTGAATGATACATGTCAAGGGATGGTAAGAGATAAAGACAGAGGAGCAGAAGGGAAAGGTTATGAAGAGTCTGTTCAGATTAATTCTAAATAGAACAATTACACGATGGAAGCATAAAGCGTTCAAGTCCAATTTAAATAAAAGGGGGCTGAGGTCATGGTAACAAGAGCATGGCTATGGGCACGTGTTCACCCAGTGTGAAGTGTGGGCTGGGAGAACAGAAGAAAAAGCAGAGCCAGGCTGGGATGGCCAGATGACAAGAGTTAACTTACAAAAAAGTTTTATCTTTTTTAGAGCGAGAGAACAGGGGCAGAGGAGGGAGGGCAGGGGAAGAGAAAGAGGGAGAGAATCTTAACCAAACTCCACGCCCAGCACGGAGCCCACCACAGGGCTCAATCTCACCACCCTGAGATCACGACCTGAGCTGTAATCAAGAGTTGGACCCTTAACCGACTGGAGCCACCCAGGCGTCCCAACTTACAAAAAAGTTTTGTTTCATTTTTAACAAATCTCTCTGTGATCTAGTTTCCAGGTTCATTTTTGACCAAACTGTTAGGAATCCACTGTGACTCTAATGCCAGAAATGAACTCTGACTTACCAGGGCTCGGTGAGGAGGGTCATTCCGCCCAAATACGACACACATTGTATTGAGATGTCCGGCTAAGGGGTGTTGATGTCAACACCTGATGTCAACAACCAAAACCAAAACTAAATAGAAAGAACACAGGAATGAGATCTTAAAAACGTCACTTTGGGTATAATTTTAAATGAGTAATGTGGTATTTTTATGAATGTTGAGATCCAGATTTCTAGGAAGACATTAGTATAGGTTAATTTATTTTGGTTTAAAGAAAAATCCATCTCAGGCACCTGGGTGGCTCAGTTGGTTAAGTGTCTGCCTTTAGCTCAGATCATGATCCCAGGGTCCCAGGATCAAGGCCCACATGTGGCTCCCTGCTCAGTGGGGAGTCTGCTTCTCCTTCTGATCCTCTCGTGCTTTCTCTCTCTCTCTCTCATTCTCTCTCTCTCAAATAAATACAAAAAATTGTTGTAAAAAAAAAAAGAAGAAGAAGAAAGAAAGAAAGAAAAGAAAGGAAAAATTCATCTCAACCCAGAGCCCACTGTTCATTTTAGAGTCGTTCTGTCTCCAATAAGTTCATAAAACCTTCTTTGGTAACTTAAGGTATTAAGTGGCTATGCAGATCACTCCTGCTATACTTGGAGATCAGTTTTGCAATGCACAATATGGAGGATTTCTAGAGCTGGTGGGGGAAGGAGCCATGAGACTGATAATTCTGTGTTTTCCATCTCCAGGATTCTGTGTCTGGGTGGAGGAATGTCTTCTTCCTGTCTGCTGCCGTCAACATGTTTGGCATGTTTTTTTACATCACATTTGGACAAGTAGAAATCCAGGACTGGGCCAGAGAGAAGACCCTCACCCGCCTCTGAGGCTATTGACCCACAAACCAGAATGCAGTGCTGACCACTAACTTTAGTGACGTTTTTTACGAATCGTCATTCTTCATATTCTTGGCCATAGGCTCAGTGGTTCTCAACTCTGGCTGCGTGCTGGATCCCGCTGGGGAGTGTCTAAACCACATGGAGGACGGGGCCGCCCGCCAAGACTCCGAATGAACTGGTCTGTGGGAGAGCCTAGGGGGCCCCAGGTCCTCAGACATGCACGGGCTTTCTAGCATGCAGCCAGGGTCGACAGCTGCTGGACACACTGGAAACGTCAATTCCTGTTGACTTTGAAGTCTCCTCTTTGGAAAGTACTGGCTGAATAAAAAATCTATGTGAAAATAATCACGGATAAGTCCCTTCATAGGGGTGATTATGGACACAGAGAAGACCTGCTGGGAGCTGTAGTCATACAGTATAGAACTCAGAATGGAACAGAAATTTAAGGCTGTAATCCATGGGATTAACTTTTTTATTATTTGTATGCAATGTGTGAAACATGGATGTTTATTTATGTGGCTCAATTCTATTAAAATTCACATGCTAAAATCAAATAGACCATTTTCAAATTATTTAGATCAGGATTATTTCCATCAGGCGAAACAGATACCTACTTATCCTTAGCTAGGTTCCGGGGATCAATGACTGGGAAATGACCAGGCAGAGATTAAACGGATGAGGTTAACTATAAATCAAAGGAGAGAAAAGACAGAATTGAAAGGCTCAAGGGGAGGCAAGATGGGCACTTCCAGAAGGTACATGGAGATAGTTTGGACCATGTCATGAAAATTGAAGGGAGACAACAGAGGCGCTTTCAAATGAAATCATGATTTATAAGGAGAAGAATACTGAAGGTATGACAAGATGGAAGAAACTGTACAATGACTCACATACCAGAGAAGTTCCTTTTTCAAGATTGAAAAAGATTGTTTGACTTTCTTTCTAATTTCCCAGGACTCAAATAGTCATCATTGTCTCCAGCAGGAAATAATTGGGGTTCCTACCTCTTAAGACGCATCCTCCAGGCTGTGAAAGCTGGTTCATACACAGAGCTGATGCCAGTTTTGCTGCAACTGTTCTAGAAGAGAAATTCCCGCCATCTCTAAAAGCCCCACAGAACCACAGGAACGGAAATTTGGGCTAACCTAGCACATGAAGAGAACCTCCTGACACAAATCAACAGGTATTATTAAGTAGGTGTTTCAAAGAAAACAGATAGCCAGGCTCTGAGGATGATGCTAAGATGAGAAAACTCTCTCTGTCTCTGGGTATTTTACAACATAGAGAAGAAGGGGAGTTTGCAGAAAACAAAAAGAAGAGAAAAAGAGGAGTCAGATAATGGATGGGCAAATTAAAAAAAAAGAATAAAAAAGAATAAAAATAAAATAATAAAAAAATAATAAAAAATGGCAGACAACCCCACAGAAATATGGGCCAAGGTCTTGAAGAGAGACTTCATGAAAGAGAAATTCTAAGCGGCCTAAAGATGAAAACGCTGGTCAACGTCACTAGACGTTACGGAAATGAAAATGGAAACCTCCGTGGGATGGCACCATGCACGTCAACAGAATGGAAAGAGAAAGTGAGAAAAGACGAAAACAAAGATTGGCAAGGGTGTGGAGTGACTGAAACTCTCGCCCACTGCGTGTGAGTGTGAATTAGAACCTCTGGAAGCCTCTTGGCACTGTCCCTAAAGCCCAATGTAGACATTGCAGTATAGACGTGTCCCTTAGAAACCTCCCTGCACATTCAGAACAAGATGTGCAACGACCTTCGGAGTAGCCCAGCAGGAAACAATCCAACTGTCTGCCAAGAGAAGAATGAGTAAATCGCTAACGGTCTCTTCACACAGCAAGGCGAGTAAGGAGAGCGCAACATGGATGGATCTCACAGACGCAGGAATGAAAGAAGACCAACAATATCTTCTTTCAAACACTTAAGTAAAGATTTTCAAAACAGACAAAATTAGTTTATCCTCTTAAAAATCAAGTCAGGACTTACCCCTCGGGTGGGGGTGGCTGCAGTGACGGGCTGGGGATTGTAATGGACGCTCTTCGGGTGCTGGTATCTCCTGCGACTTGGGTGCCAGGCACATAGTACATATATGTGGGTAAAAATGAAAACATTTACTTAAAGCACATCCAATGTTTCATTCATCTCAAAGCCTCTCTTATGTCTTGGGCTTAGGTCTGATCAATGGAGCAGGCAGGAAGGAGCCACTTTGACGTTCTTCCTGGCCGTCCCTTTCCTCCTCTTCCATGGAACCGTCCAGCACCAGAGCAGAAGGAAAGGGAGCTGGAGAATTGATGCTGTCAGCTTTTGGATCACATTCTATCTAAGTTGCCAAACAGCAACAGGAATGAGCTCAGGCTCCCCACGCGAGTCCCTGGAAGCATCCATTGCCTCGGAGGTAAAAACAATGGTTCTGCACGTCCAGAGCAGCTGCTATGACTGATTCCTGGTAGACATCATGTCTGGGTCAGGGGCTCTGTAGTTACTGTTCCCCATCTGATGGTTTGAAGAAGGGTTACCATTTACGTTTCGCAGGGGCTCAGAATGGGTACAGTTGTGAGTTGACTGCAAGCATCTCTAGCCAAACCCCTTCCCTAAAGAGCTTTTTATAACATTAAGTCATGTGAATTAAATCACTATTCACATTCAAATTCACACTCAAATAATACTTCACACTCAAATAGTTTATCAGCATCTATCTAACAATGATATGAAATGCCTTTTCTCTTTTGACGTAAATAGTATGAATTATATGAATACATTTCTTCATGTTGAGCAAAGTATACCTTGAGTATTCTTTCAATACCATCAGATTTGATTCACTAATAGTTTGTTTAGGACATGGCTGCCCTATTGGTATATGACATTGGCTCTGAATGTCTCGATATGAAGCTTATGCTGATCTCAAGAAAAGAATGAGAAACTCTTTAGTGCCCAATAATCTGAAAAAAGTAGGATAGAAATTGTATTCTTTTTTTTTTTTTTACTTTATAGATACAACTTTTATTTTTTAGAAATTGTATTCTTGCTTTTATTATCTGAGGGCCTGAAAGCATTGCCTGTAAAACTATGTAAGCTAAAAGCCATTGTGAGGAGACTCTTGGCATAACTCTCAATTTCCTTCATGGTTATGAGCCAGTGAAGGGGTTCTATGTATTTCTTCCATCAGTTTTGACAATTTATGTTATGTTGGAGGATCATTCATTTTATACATAATTGAAAACATATTTGCAAGATATTGCAATGCTTTATCAAATTATCCTTTTAATAATATTTCATTTTTTCTGTTTCTGAGGGGTGAGCTTCTTTGAGACTCTGACATGAGGTGTGGGTACTTTCTTTCTGCTTCTTCATTATACCACTTAGTTATATATTCATTTTAAAGATAGTTGTCTCTCTTTTTTAAAAAGACTTATTTATTTATTATTTATAGGGGAGGGGGCAGAGGGAGAGGGAGAGAGAATCTCAAGCAGACTTCCCACTGAGTGTGGAGCCTGACAAGGGACTTGATCTCATGACCCTGAGCCAAAATCAAGGGTGGGGAGCTTAACCAACTGAGCCACCCAGGTGCCCCAAAGATAGTTGTCCTTTTATTTTAGAATCTATTCGCTTTACCTTACATCATCTTTCTTCCTATTTCCTTGTTTTACATCTCATAAGTTTTGTTTTGAATATTTAGTTCATTTATTTTCATCTACCTTTATTTAATCATGGAGAGAACTTAAGCCTCCAAAGACTTTTCCTCTAAGTCTGCCTTTGTAGGAACATTCACATTTTTCTGTGTTGAGCCCCTAGATTCATTGTTTTCTTAATGTTTTATTTCTTAAGGTAATAACTCATGGAGTAAAACAAGCATCTGTCAACTCCTGCCGTATATGCCTGAGGAAACTGGCCTCTGAGACACCTGGACATCTCACCCAAGTTCAGTCTCCTTGGTTTCATTACTATTCTCTGAATTTGTGCTCTAAACATGTGACAGTTAATGTATTAGTGTTGCATTCTGTCCTTTCCATACCAGGATTACATTATGTTAAGTATTGTAATCGTCACTGTGATTTGGATGTAATTCAATTCCCCTAGGGTGAGGCAGGCCAGGTGCCCAAGGAGCAGCATCTAAGGCGACAGTCTTTCTGAGGCTTGAGCAAGCACAGAATTGGCCCAGGAGAGTGAGCACCCCTTCATTGTCATACCCTGAGCACTTCTCATGTTTTCCTTAGCCTAGTTCTGGCCACTGACTTTTTTCCTATGACCACCCTCCTCCCCCTTCTTCTTCTCAAAATAGTTCAATAGAGATTATTTTGGAAAAATACTTGGATAATCCCCTGAGTCCCAGAATAGCAGAGAGTTTCTTTCTTAATATGACACACTATCATTATGGAGCTCAATACAGTAAAATATTAAGTTAGCCAGGATAAATTTCATTTCACAAAACTTTCTGCTCCATATTGACTTCTTGTGAGTCTCTTCTGGTAGCTAATGCAATAAGGAAATCTGGTCAGACAACTAATTTTTGTAGGACAGGTGTATGTAGGTAGGTGTGATAGGGTAAACTCTTTTCCCTGAAGTGCCTTACTTTCACCAAGATGTCCAAGGTGTGAATCACCTTGAATATCATGAGTAATTTGCTTTTGGGCTACTGGTCTTGGAATTTCCTTCAATTTTTTAAAAAGTTAATGATTCTTCTCTATTTGTTAAGAATCCCTCATCTATTTATCCGTATCCTAAAACCTTGTTATCTATCTTCCAGTTTCCGCTGATGTCATCCTTGGATCTTTTACTTTGTCTTCTCCATGTTGGAATCACATTGACGCATTTCCCAAGCTCTTCACATAAGTTCTCTTTATATAAGTTCCATATAGGTTCTCTTTATATAAGTTCCAAATTATTTCTTTATTTTTTAATTTTTTATTTTTTATAAACATATATTTTTATCCGCAGGGGTACAGGTCTGTGAATCACCAGGTTTACACACTTCACAGCACTCACCAAAGCACATACCCTCCCCAATGTCCATAATCCCACCCCCTTCGCCCAAACCCCCTCCCCCCAGCAACCCTCAGTTTGTTTTGTGAGATTAAGAGTCACTTATGGTTTGTCTCCCTCCCAATTCCATCTTGTTTCATTGATTCTTCTCCAAATTATTTCTTAAAATTGCCTGAAAATATGCTGACATCCACACTATTCCTCTTCCCATTTAAAAAAAAAAGAAAGGCATCCACACCTTATTGTGAGCCAATGCCTACAGTGTAAATACCTCCTGCTTGTGAGCAAAGGGATAATTCCAAGTATCGGGTTGGGGATTACCTGTTAATGATTAATACATTCACCTAACTCTTGGGTTTCCTGCCTTTCCTTGCCTGTTGTGTGTATTTTATTATAGGTGAAGGTTGACCAGGGTTGGAATGTTCTGAATTCGGAGCAACAGGGCAGGTTAGGGAACCAATTCTTTGAAGTAAAGCTAGGATATTTTTCCAGGTTCAAGATGTATTTGATAAAATTCTCAGATAAAAAGTTACATAGTTACTTCTAGATTTGGTATGAAATTTATAATAAGGTGGTTCAAACCGCTGTTAAAATCAAACCATGTCATGAAATGCTTAATTGTAATCATTCCTCCTCTTATTTCATCTTATAAAATGTTTAATGTTTTATTTAGAAAACAACTTCATTTATGTTTTTGATGAAAAGTATTAGATGTCCAGTTAAAAATGTTTAAGAGGATAGCTAAAGTTTTAATTCTTTTATGTGGTACACATAAAAGGTCTTCTTTCTATAAAAGGTCTTTTTTTAAAAAATATTTTTTGTTTATTTGACAGACAGAGATCACAAGTAGGCAGAGGGGCAGGCAGAGAGAGAGAGGAAGGGATGCAGGCTCCCTGCTGAGCAGAGAGCTCGATGTGGGGCTCGATCCCAGGACCCCGAGACCATAACCAGAGCCAAAGGCAGAGACTTAACCCACTGAGCCACCCAGGAGCCCCTAAATGGTCTATTTTTAAGCAGTATGCATTCTGATGCTTATTATTCCTGATTTTCTTTAAAAATTTCCATACCATTATTAACCAGAGTCTCTCTTTCAAAGGACCCACCCCCTTTTGCCTCTCAGTACAATGTCATATTCTGATTTTTATAATTTGCTTCATAGGATATGTATTTGTTTTGAGTCCTTTCACAAAGTTTTAGGAATTCACTCTTGCTCCTTTGGGAAAATCCTGAGAAAAAGGTGTCCATTCTCTGAAGTCCATGGTATTGATTTCCTTTTTTCGTATAGAGAACTAAAAAGAATGTGTTACTGAGGATTTGGGGGTTGTAGCAGTAGAAACCAACTGGATTGTTTATGCCACTGTGGATTTAGTCAAAGAAACTGAAATGGGACTGCTCCAGGGATCAAAGTGAAGGCCAAAGAAAGGTAGCTACAGCATCTTGCTCCATTGCTGAAATTGATGGTGTTGTCTTCTATATTCTCCATTCTCCAGCCCCTCTCCTCAATACTTATGGTCTCAGGAGAGAATTTAATTGGTGGAATTTAGGTCATGTGATCGATCACTCTTTGGCTTTAAAAGAGCCTAAAGATCTGATGGGCTATGTCTCAACTGAGCCACTCCAGAGGGAGGTCAGAACACCATGATTCACCATCACAATATGTTCTTACACAATGGGGAAAAGATAATTCCCCAATATAAAGCTGCAATACTAGAAAGAAGGGGTAAGAAATCTCAGAATAGGTTCATATGAAATCTATTTTGTTTTCTTTTTAATTACTGTGGAAGAGAACCAGTTCTAGTAAGACAGCTGTTCACCAAAATGAAGTGACGATGGTTTCTTCTTCAGAACTGTCCCTTGCTACTCTGGATGCCACCACAATTCTTAGGACCTGAGATCTGCCCCAAGTGATGTCAGTTTACATAATAATTAATTTATGTTAATGACTATGCTGAGGTTGCTGAGTGCATGGACATCCCCAACCAGAATGTAATGGCTTCCAGTTTGTGTTGAAATCTCTTTCCAAGTGGTCATATCTAGTTACTTTTCTGAAAGCAAGGGAGTAACGTCTCCCTGTTGATATGGGACTTTTCAGTTCCAGAAAGTGCCCCCTAGTTTTAAGTGTGAGTCATCCCCAATGGTCCAAGGATCCAACTTCACTTTTAGTTCCAGTTCCTGGGAACCCAGTGGAGAAATTGGGTGCCACAGACACAGATGTTTCAGTGAAGCAGAGAGGCTGAGCATCATTGAAATTGGTGCCCAGTATCCTTA
Organism: Mustela nigripes; assembly: GCF_022355385.1. NCBI lineage: Eukaryota > Metazoa > Chordata > Mammalia > Carnivora > Mustelidae > Mustela > Mustela nigripes. The sequence continues at coordinate 23,948,637 of NC_081561.1, read as the reverse complement.
CTTACGACCCTGTTACCCTCTTATCTCCCAGGAGCTTGAAAAAGCCAATTTGGCATCTGGAGCTATAAATTTTATTGGGGTTCTTAGAAGCAATCCTGAGGAATGACTGCTTAGTCATTTCATTGTGTGGGACATGTAGATACTGCCATTCCAAGGCTGGACATAAATGGGTCTTTGGCTTCACGCACAGATATAGGGAAGAACCAAAATGTGTCAAACAGATTCAGATTAGTGACCTAGAAAACTATCTGTAAGAGACTATGAAATTGAGAAACTCTTTCTTTCATGGAAATATCATCACTATTCATCTGTTTCTTCAATTATTATCAATATTTTTGAGTTCAACAGTAATTTGAGTTTCTTCTCAAGATTAGCCTTCATCTTCGGGTTGCTGCTCTCTGTGTCCTTTAAAAAAAGATTAGTTGTCTTGTAGCCTGGCGTCTGGATGGGCTTATCTTTTTTGTTCTTCACTCATGTGCACTTTGAGCCATTTCTATGTGTCTCTGGGTGATGGACTGGAGGCACAATGACAAGTGATGCCAATGTTGTCCTTGTCATGGAAGTCCACATCCTAATAGGGACTAATACTCTCATTCCAAAAATATATATCCCCTGCCTGCTGCAAGCCTACTCAGGCTAGGGTAGTGAGCAAACAGATACAGTCCCTGTCCAAAGAAAGGGAGCAAGGCAGTCGGTAAGTAAACCACATATTGGGCATGGGTAAAAAACAACTTTGAGAAGAAAAATAAAGCAGGGGAGGAGGACTCACTGAAAGGGAGATATTTAGGTAAAGTCCGAAAGAGGGGGAGAGAAGCAGGGGAATGGGTTTGGAGGAAGAGTACTTAGGCAGATATTAAATGGTAAACTCCATCATCAATCCCGAATTAGTTAGGGTGAGCATTGGGAACACAGTATAAAAGGACAGGAGAGTCTGGAGGGAACAACACGTAGCCATGAAAGACCTCATCAAAGTGACATTGATGGGCATTAAGGCAGGCATGGATTGCATGGAGCACTGGGTATTACATGTAAACAATGAATCATGGAACACTACATCAAACACTAATGATGTACTATATGCTGACTAACGTAACATTTAAAAAAAAAAAAAAAAGTGACATTGACTTGAGCCGAGCTCTGAAAGTTAACAAGCATTACTCCATAAAGAAAAATAGTATGTTCCAGTCAAAAGAACCAGCATGTATGAGAAGATGAATAACAAAAATAATATAATAATATAGGCAACATTTATGGCGTGCTTATTCTAAGCCAGTTAATTCTCACAACAACCCACCTAGTTCCAAGGGAGCATTATTACCTTCATTCTACAATGAAGCAACAGAGATTGGCATCATGTGGTAAGATGTAGAATACAAGGAGTTTGCTTGGATCTCATTGATCAGGAAATCTTGGAAGATGCAAAATGGTGCCTTTCAGAAATTGAAGATAGCCATAGTTTTGAGAAACACATAAGTAGACATCATTATGGAAGTTACTAGCTTTTCATGTAGGGTGCTGAGAGCCTTCTTAGTGTGTGCCTCCTGTTTTATGGGAACTTACAGAAGAGTCCAAAGCACTAGGAGAAACTTTCATCTAAGGCTTGAGTTAAAATGGTTCCACTTACAAGACAGAAGGTTGTTATTTGGCATTTGACTTCAAATAAAGGCTAATCAGATTGATTAATTAAAAGTTTCAAAACACAGTGGGGCACCAAATAACCAGAGTGGGCACACTTCCTAGGTGTGCACCAGAAGAGTGTCTGGGAGGCAGCCTGAGACTGACCCCCACTTACCTAGCAGATTGCTCCATTTATTTCCTAAAATAAGTAAGTCCCCAGTGGATCAGTTTATCGAGAGCCCTAACTAAACCAGCAGTCACATTTGGAAGGAACTGCTCTCAGAGGGCAGTTGCCTAACTATACTGTGAGGTGAACAGGCTCTATGCCAGGATCCACCATGACCACCTCTCCAGAGTTCCTGGAGCATGGAAGGGACCTCAGCACCCTCATAGGGTGAGTGGGTTCTCTTGTCTGCTTTACTGTTAAAAACTCTCGGGGCACCTGTGTGGCTCGGTGGGTTAAAGCCTCTGCCTTTGGCTCAGGCTCTCTGCTCAGCAGGAAGCCTGCTTCCTCCTCTCTCTCTGCCTGCCTCTCTGCCTACTTGTGATCTCTGTCAAATAAATAAATAAAGTCTAAAACAAAAACAAAAACAAAAAAAAACTCTTTTCTCTAGGTTTGGGCTTTTCTCCAGCAATATCTGATTTGTTTTCCATTATATAATTTGGCACTGAACATGTCCCTGCTGCTGGCTCAGCAATTCCAGGGTCATCGCCTGGGTCATCGCCCCATCGCCCCGTGGAAGGGCTTCATAGCTTCGGCCGCTGTCCTCTTCATACTCTGGTTTCAGCATTGCCATCTACACCCTGAGACACTGCAGCTCTCTTTCCCTCTCCGCACGTCTGATTGGCTTCCACTAGCCTCTTTCCCTAGACTTCTATCTTCCTTGCTTGCCATCATCTCATGTGTCCAGAAGCTCCTGCAAACCTTGGTTCTTTGTAGGCATCAAACCCCAGTAGTCAAATATTCTCCCTGAATCCCAAGCCAGCCAGTCTTTCATATTTATTTCCCATTGCATGTGCTTTCCCATGTGGAAAACTCTTAGCAAACACCCCTTCCCCTAGGATGCCAGGCAAATCAGTCATCCTAGATAGTCTTGCACATCTTATTTTAAAGCTCTGCACCTTCAGTTGTTCTGCCTGAAGGTAATCTCCTACAGGGTGGTAGCCATGTTTTTCTTCTCGATTCTTAACAAATAGCCTGACACCAAATGGATGTGGGATAACAATATTTTGAATAGTGACCAACTATGAATATTTCAAGAATCCCTGGTGCTCTCAAAGTTTTGTAATAAAAGAGAAAGGAAACATCTTAAAGTACTTGCCTTAAATTTCTTCTACCCTGTGATTTCCAACCAAAAAAACCACAACAAACAAACAAACAAAAAATGAGTGGGGTAAAAAAAGCCAACAAGGAAAATACATATAGTTGACAATTTTTGGTGTGTTAGGATGATGAATATTGGGCATTTTTTTTCTATTTCCCAAATTTATATCAAGTAGCAATAAAAAGAAAAAATATATGTATATTAATTTACTGAAAAAGAGATAGCATACAGTCCTTTCTGTTAAAAAGGAAAAAATACTTTGAATTGTCTCTGAAAGTTACAAGGAGTCATTACTCTGGCTTTTTCAAAAAGGAATTAAAGGACTGGAGAACATGACTAAGCAGAATTTGTTTGTTTTTATTTCGTTTGCTTGCTTTTTGTTATCTGTTTTTGTAGGTTTGAATTTCAAACCATGTGAAAGTGTTACATGTTTAAAATAATCGATCATATTTACAATGGAGCTTTTGTTTCAAAATATGTGATATTTAGTACTGAAGAATTCTGAATTTTAGAGCTGACAAGTCCTTAGAGGACAGTTAGTAATAATTATCTCATTTAAAATAATTTTTGTTGAAGTATAATTTAGATCCGGAAAATTGCATGTATCTGCAAGCCGCGCAGAGGTGGCAGTTACAGGATATTGATCATATACAATTGAGATGTACCCCAAAAGACAAGAATTGTATAATCTCACTTATACGTGGAATCTTAAAAAACCAAATTCATAGAAAGAGTAGAGTGGTGGTTGCCAGAGGCTGGGGGTATGGGAGAAAGACATCGGTGAGAGGGTTAAAAACTCTCTGTTATGAGATGAATAAGCTCTGGAGATCTAACACACAGCATGGGGACTATAGTTATCAATACCTGGGGCGCCTGGGTGGCTCAGTCAGTGAAGCATCTGCCTTTGGCTCAGGTCATGATCCCAACGCCCTGGGATCAAATCCCTCGTCGGGCTCCTTGCTCAGCGGGGAGCCTGCTTCTCCCTCTGCCTGCAGCTGCTCTTTCTCTCTGACAAATGAATAAATATAATCTTTAAAAAACAAAACAAAACAATACTGTTATATATACTTGAAGTCTCTAAAAGAGTAGATCTTAAATGTTCTTACTACATGAACACACAAAATGGTAATTATATGAGGTGATGAATGTTAACTAATCTTATTGTGGTAATATTTTCACAATATATATGTATATCAAATCATCATGCTGTTGTACTTAAACTTACACAATGTTGCATGTCAATTATATCTCAAAGCTGGAAAAAACTATGGGTAACGTGACAGGACTTCTAACAACTGAGGAGAGTTCTAAAACTCTATTAATTTTAAGTTGTCTATGGATTTCAGAAATAATAAAAACTGATACAATGCGTGACTAAGAATCAATTAAATATTTTTCCAAGGCAGCCTCTTAAGTATACCCAGAATTTCATAAAAACTGCAGTATAGGAGAGAAACATGCTTGTCCAAGAAGACAAACAAAAGACCAATTTGGAAACATGTGATTTGGGCTATCTCTATTGCAGTCGTGTCAAACTAAAGTTCTTGAAGCTGAATTTCTCAGAGAAGAAGCGTGAGCCATTGATGAGAAAAATACATTATTTTTATTTCCCATCCTTTAATCACAAAATAAATTGAGGTAGGTGGTAGAATAAAGAGACAGAATGTAGCAATGGGCATATAGACACATGAATTGGGTAAGAAACAAAATGAAAGCAAAGTTTAAAGTTTAAAAATAGAGTGAGAAACCAGTATATATGTGCATTACACCAATATATGCAATGCAAGCAAAAAGGTTACATGACTGAGCAATCGTTGATAACATAACCTTTTTAAAAGACTAAGTAAAAAATGGCACCATTTACTGTGAAGAATACATTATAAGTGCCTGAAATGTGGGAAAGTATTAACATAAATGAAGCATAAAAACTATGAGCAAAAGACTTTTTAAAACTTTCCTGACAATATCACAGAGTAAGAAATACAGTATTTTATTTCCATCAAAAGAGACTCATAAACACAAATGTAACTGAAACAAAAATATTTAATTTTTGAGGATTTATTTATTTATTTTTGAGAGAGGGGTATGGAGGGAGAGGAAGACAATCTTTTTTAATTTTTTAAAATTATTTATTTATTTATTTATTTATTTATTTGACAGAGAGAGAGATCACAAGCAGGCAGAGAGAGAGGAAGGGAAGCAGGCCCCCTGCTGAGCAGAGACCCTGACTCGGGGCTCGATCCCAGCACCCTGAGATTATGACCTGAGCCAAAGGCAGAGGCTTTAACCGACTGAGACACCCAAGTGCCCCAGGAAGACAATCTTAAGCAGACTCCATGCTGACCCCCACGCGGGGCTCTATCTCACCACTCTGAGATCATGACCTGAGCCGAAATCAAGAGTCAGATGCTTAATGAACTGCCCCACCCAGGTGCCCAGAAACAAAAATATTTATTGAACAACACCTTTATTACATGAGATATACCCTGAGATTTTCAGTTCTATTGAATAAAGCCTTGGTGTATCCTATTATATTTCATTTTTCCAGAAGGTTCTTCATAGCCATGTAAATTGATTTCACTGGTGCGTCAAGATTCCTTCCTCACTCTACTCTGGATCTAGCCAGGACACTCCAGGTGACCACAGATGCATATCAGGCAGGCTCAGCTCACAGAAGAGCTCTACCTAATGCCCCGGCCCTGGAATTAGGTCCAAGAGTTGGGGATGCTGAGCCAGTAGGAGTCCTTCATGAGACTCTGTGATCTGGAGCCTGGACTGAACACTTTTTCTTGTCTTATGATGAAGATTCAAGGGTAAGGGTCCAGACTGCCAGGCAAAAGCTTTTTCCTGCTTGGAGACTAAGAGAAGGAAAGTGATGTGTAAAAAAAACAACAACAGAAATGAGAGCCTGGGATTGTGGGGGAAGAAGGGGGGTAAGAGTAAAGAGGGAAAGAGAGAAAGGAACGTGAGGGAGAGGGCAGGAGAGAGGCAGAGAAATGGGAGAGGAAACGAGAGCCAGTAGGGTACAGATCTTGACTTCCAGGCATGTGGTCTGTGGAGCTGTGTTCATTCATTCGTTGTCCTTTCTGTCCTGTCTGTTTTTCCACCCTAGTTGTTTTCTGTCCTGAAGCTGGTCCAACATGGTTTTCTGCACCGTGTGTCCACATACACCTGATAAAGGAGCCCCGGCCTTTCACTTGACACCATGAAAACCACTCCCAATACAAGAGCCAGTGAAACGACCTTGGCCTGCCATCCTGACCCTCTTCCTCCTTATGATGAGATTAACTTTGTTCTTTTCTTTTTTTTTTTTAAGATTTTATTTATTTATTTGACAGACAGAGATCACAAGTAGGCAGAGAAGCAGGCAGAGAGAGGAGGAAGCAGGCTCCCTGCTGAGCAGAAAGTCCCATGCGGGGCTCGATCCCAGGACCCCGAGACCATAACCAGAGCCAAAGGCAGAGACTTAACCCACTGAGCCACCCAGTTGCCCCTTAACTTTGTTCTTAATTTCACTTTATCCTGAGAAGATACACGGAGAACAAGGGAGAGGTAGAGAGGAAGCTTAAAATCCAGTCAGAGGATGGATTTTTGCTCTTTGTCGAAATAACATATAAAAAGACAAGTTTATGGTTAAAGACCAAAAAGGCTAGTCTTGTTTTTTTGGTTTTGTTTTGTTTTGGGTTTTTTAGAGCTAGTCTTATTAAAGAGCTTGGAGACACATTGGAGCATTCCTAATTTCATTTTTATGGGCACAGCTCTCCACTATTTGCCTCTGTGGCTACAAATCCAGCTGAGGGTATGAAATGGGAGATTTGCTCCTCAAGGATTCCTTATTTTCCTACTGTTTTTCTGAAGTTAATCATGACTACCACTTCCAAGGCCCTCCTTATTTCCCTACATTCTACCAATAGTGTGTCATCAGACTTTCAGATTTCTAAAATCTAATGGTGAATATAATCTTGCTGTTTTCTCTTACTATACATTAATTAAACATCCTTCTTTCTGTGAGCCATCAAAAATTGCAGCCTTTGTCTAAAAATGTCTTTATCTCATCCCCTTATAGTTTAGCTGTATATAGAATTCTAGATTGAGAAGAGTTTTGCCTCTTTCCAAAACAAAGTGTTTTTGCCTTTTTCAAAAGCAATTTCATGATATTAGCTCATTGGTTTGGCTCCTCTTGTCGCTGATGGTCAAAACCATGAATGTATTTCATGATACTAATTAAAGAAGAAAAGAATCACGTGTCATTTGGTAGTTGCAAAGTGGGTAGTTGCTAATATTTTATATTTAATTTTAATTAAAATCTGTTAGTAACATATATCAAATTCAGTCTGTGCATCTGTGTATTATACTTGAGAATCTCAAATCCACTATTACTACTATTTTTAATCACTATATCCAACTATTAGACAGTGCATTTTAAAAATTTATTTATTATTATCAAGTTCAATAAGCTAGCATATAGTACATCATTAGTTGTTTTTTTTTTTAAGATATTTTTAAAAATTTATTTGACAGAGAGAGACACAGCAAGAGAGGGAACACAAACAGGGGGAGTGGAAGAGGGAGAAGGAGGCTTCCCACTGAGCAGGAAGCCTGATGTGGGGCTCGATCCCAAGACCCTGGGATCATGACCTGAGCCGAAGGCAGCTGATTTATGCTTGAGCCATCCAGGTGCCCCACATCATTAGTTTTTGATGTAATGTTCAATGATTCATTAGTTGCGTATAACACCCAGGGCTCATCACCCCACGTGCCCTCCTTAATGCCCATCACCCGGCTACCCCATCCCCCCACTCCCCTCCCTTCTGTAACCCTGAGTTTGTTTCCCGGAGTCCAGAGTCTCTCATGGTTTGTCTTCTTCTCTGATTTCTTCCCATTCAGTTTCCCTTCCCTCCCCTATGGTCCTCCACGCTATTCCTTATGTTCCACATATTAGTGAAACCAAATGATACTTGTCTTTCTCTGCTTGGCTTATTTCATTCAGCGTAATCACCTCCAGTTCCATCCACGTTGATGCAAATAGTGGGTATTCATCCTTTCTGATGGCTGAGTAATGTTCCATTGTACACACAGGCCACATCTTCTTTATCCATTCATCTATTGAAGGGCATCTCAGCTCCTTCCGCAATTTGACTATCACAGACATTGCTGCTATGAACACTGGGGTGCCCCTTCTTTTCACTATGTCTGTATCTTCGAAGTAAATACAAGTACTTGCAATTTCTGGGTCGTAGAATAGCTCTATTTTTAACATCTTGAGGAACCTCCATACTATTTTCCAGAGTGACTGCACCAGCCTGCATTCCCACCAACAATGTAGGAGGGCTCCCCTTTTTCCATATCCTCACCAGCACTTGTTTCCTGTTTTGTTAAATTTTGTCATTCTAATTGTCATAAGGTGGTATCTCATTGTGGTTTTGATTTGCTTTTCCCTGATGGTTAGTGATGTGGAACATTTTTTCAAGTGCCTGTTAGCCACTTGTATGTCTTCTAGACAACGTATTTTTGAAAAGAAACTTAACCACTGAAAACAATAAGGCAAACTAATCCCATAGTTGGTCTAGAAGAGTGATTCTGGTGACTCAGTACATCCCCTCATGGGCCACAAAATTGGGGCTCAGCTGGGGCTCAGCTGCATTCTGATCCATCTTGGCAGAGTGCCCTGTAGTCCTCCCTGGAACATGCCAAGAGGCATTCACGAGGAGGTCTCGGGCCATTTCTCATCAGCCACTCCCCCGCCAACACTGTCTACATCGAAGTTACCTATACTGTGGAAGGCTTCTGTGAGGTGTCGGACTTTCTATCTCTACGTTTTGGGTACAGATACAGACTATAAACTTGCTCAGTGACAGCTTAGTTGGCTCTTCAATGACAGACCAACCCACCACACTTGTGTCATTTGCCATCTGGTCCTTCCAGGTCCCTGTCTGTGGGACCTAGCCTGTGAAACTAGGAAAACAGGCTGATGACCCCATGTTGGTCTCATCTCTGGTAACTGTATCAGCAATGAACTATTGAAATCCATTGGGGCTTATTGTCTTCCTCCAGACCAAATGTATAATGAAAATGTGGGGAGCGTGCCTGGCAGGGTCACTGGGCTGCTGCTTAGAGACCACCTGACTGCTTGACAGCTTGCTACCTGGAAAACTCTTGAGGAAAACCCAACAGACTGAAATGATAGAATTCAGCAAAGTAGTCAAATACAACATGACAATACAAATATCAATAGCATCCCCACACAGAAAAGTGGTGAGAAAATATGATGGAAAAATCCCTTATTATATATTTGCACCTAGATAAGTTAATTTTACACCAGGTAAGATAACAGATATTTTAAAGTAGAAATGATAGATAGAAATGATAGGTTGGCTCAGTCCATAGAGCATCTGACTCTTGATCTCAGGGGTTATGAGTTTGAGCCCCATACTGGGTGTCAAGATTATGTTACAAACAAATTAATAAGTAAGTAAAAGTTTTTTTTAAAAAAATAGAAAGGATAAAAGTTTTACTAAGTATGTCAACTTTACAAGATCCTGGACAGTCCACAAAGAGGTAACATCAAAGATATTTGTATTAGAAATACAAACACAGGGGCGCCTGGGTGGCTCAGTCAGTTAAGCATTTGCTTTCAGCTCAGGTCATGGTGCCTGGGTCCTGGGATCGAGTCCCACATCAGGCTCCCTGCTCATGGGGAGCCTTCTTCTTCCTTTCCTCACAGTTCAATGCTCTTGCTCAGCAATCTCTCTCTCAAATAAATAAATAAAAGCTTAAAAAAGAAGAAATACAAATTGATAACTATGAATGGAAAATGCTGATGGCTCTAAAAAGAAATTTTGTCTTAAGTATTCAAGTCCTCTTAACAGCAGCTCATTTGTACAGAGCTGAGGTACTTGGTAATGGCCTTGATGTCCTCAGATATAGCCTTCTTAGTCAATTCCACAGGCAGCACCAGGCACACAGACAACTGGTCCAACACCCGCTATAATGAGCCAGGTGGGATGCATCCCCATTGTGTGCTTGAAGATGTATCTGACAAAATAGTTCTCAACACACACGGCACTGTGTGAAATGCCCATGTTTCAAGATTTTATTAAACTAGATGGACAATTATTTCACTTTAGAGCATCTCTCCTGCAAATCTTCTGAGTTTTGGTGAAAGTTTTCTTAGAGTCCTTTTTAGAGATAACAAAAAGTCTCTCTTAGAGTCATTTATAGAGATACTAATATCCTTAAATAAAGACCCAGGCATCATGAATCCAGCTTCCCACTGCTCTGAGTAAAGAGAATGATGATATTTGATACCAAGTGAGATCTACCTATAGTTGCTGTATTCAAATGAGGTATTGGTGTCACCCAATCTCTGGATGAAAAGCAAAGAATGACTACATGTAAATGAGTTGCTTGAAATTCACTGTGATTGGATAGTAATAATACTTGGCATGATCCACTCAGGAAGAAAAAGGCAACCTGAAAGTTCCACACTAGTAGGTCACTGAGTGTGGCCTCTATCAAGAGTGCTTTGAAGAGCGTTTGAGAGAGACTGACCTCCTTAATGGAAGTCTGTGAGGAATGTTGCTGTTCTCGTGGCTTCATTTGGATCATAGATCCATCCACCCACCCACAATCAACTGTTGGCAGAAACTGGGCCACCCTTAGATTGAGCAAGAACTCTTTGATCTGGGAGAGGAAAATGATCTTGGAAAACAAGAGACCTGGGCCAAGACCCCAATGTCTCCAGGACTGACTGAAAACCCCACAAAATTGGAAAATTTTGAAATATGTATAGTTTTTTGTTATATTATTAGGCTACTAGGAAACAGCTTAAAACGAGATACCATAAAAGATTGAGAATATTATGATGGTATTTAAACATTGAAGAAAAGGTGTAAACATTGCACAAAATGATATTTACAGCCTCTAATCAAAAAGTAAAGGATAGAGGAGGGCACGTGGGTGGCTCAGTGGGTTAAGCCTCTGCCTTCAGCTCAGGTCATAATCTTGGGATCTTGGGATCGAGTGCTGCATCAGGCTCCTTGCTCAGTGGGGATCCTGCTCCTCCCCCCAACTCTGCTGCTTCCCCTGCCTGTGTGCTCGCTCTCTCTCTCTGTGCCAAATAAATAAATAAAATCTTTTTTTTTTTTTTTAAAGTAAAGGGTAGAGACCATCATTTCATAAGTGGAGCACATGTTCCACTTATGGAGCACATACACTTAATACTTACTATACAACCTTGGAAAATAAAAACCTGCACTGCAAACAAGCTATTTCCTCATAAGGAAAGCTATTAAAGCTGAGAAAAGAAATTATATTCATTTACTAGTTGACTGGGGCAAATGAAAACCAATGAATTATTAGTGAAAAAGACATTAAATAGAACTTTAACTTTTAAAAAACTAGGATGGCTCTAAAAAATAGTTTGGGTTTATGATATTTAATTTCTGATCAAAGGAACTCATTTGCAGCTGGTGTATTTATTGACGCTACCGGGGCCCTCAGATATTGCCTGCTTGGCCAGCTCTCCAGGCTGTCGGAAGCATATGGCCTTTGGAATGGCCTGGAGGTAATGGCAGTCACCTGTGGTAATATGCCAGGTGGGAGGTGCACCAGTGATCCACTCAAAGACCCATGGCAAAAGGAATCGATGATGCACATGGCCTTGAACAAGACACTCCTGTAGCTGCTTCATCATCCTGATCTGGGCTGAAGAGTGCAAATCTGGAGTCCAGGGGAGAAATGGATATTTCTTGCCATTAATCCTTAGAGTAACAAAAATCAATTACAGGCACACCTTGGAGATACTGCAGTTTCAGTTCCAGACCACCATAAAAAAATGAGTATCGCAATCAAGGGGGTCAAGTAATTTTTGTTTTCCCAGCACATAAAATTTGTGTTTACATTATACTGTAGTCTATGAGGTATACAGTAGCATTATGTTAAAAATACAATGTACATACCTTAATTAATAAAAAAATAGTCGGGGCGCCTGGGTGGCTCAGAGGGTTAGGCCTCTGCCTTCAGCTCAGGTCATGGTCTCAGGGTCCTGGAATCGAGCCCCACATCCGGCTCTCTGCTAGGCGGGAAGCCTGCTTTCCCCTTTCTCTCTGCCTGCTGCTCTGCCTGCTTGTGATCTCTCTCTCTCTCTCTCTCTCTGTCAAATAAATAAATAAAATCTTTTAAAAAAATACTCTATTGGTAAATAATGCTAGCCATGATCTGAGCTTTCAATGAGCCGCAATCACCAATCACAGATCACCATGACAAATACATATAATGAAAGCCTTTGAAATATTGCAAAAATATCAAAATGTGACAAAGACACCAAGGGAACAAATGCTGCTAGAAAAATGGCAGCAATAGACTCGCTCCATGTAAGGTTTCCACAAACCTTCCAGCTGTAAAAGACACAATCTCTGTAAAATGCAGCAATTATTTTTGTTTTGTTTTTTTATTTATTTATTTGAAAGTGAGCACAGACAGGGAGGGGCAGAGGAAGAGAGAGAATCTTAAACGTGCCTAGAGCAAAGCCTGATGTAGGGCTCTATCTCACAACCCTGAGATCATGACCCCAGCTGAAATCATGAGTCCGATGCTTAACTGACAGAGCCACACAGGTGCCCTTAGGTTAGGCAATAATTTTTAGTTTGGCCTTTTTAGTTTTGGTCTTTTTTGTTGTTGTTCTAAAACTTTATTTTATTATTTTTATACGAGCAAATGGAATTTTAATGAATTCACAGATGTTTTTGTATTATATTTGACATATTATATTGGTTTAAGGTATAAAACATATTGGTTCAATATTTTATACATTGTGAACTAACTGTCACAATAACTCTAGTTACCACCTGTCCTCATAGAAAGTTACAAAAAAAATATTTTTTTCTTGTGAGAACTTTCAAGATCTACTCCAGGCTGTCCTTTTTTGAAATGCCATACAAAAGCATTAAATCTGGGAGACTTAATAAAGCAGAGGCATTATAGAAAAATTAAGACTTGTAAAATGTGTATACTAGAAAGAAAATTTCAACCCTTTTGACCTACAGTAAGTAATATACATTTTTACAGTGATAAAATACTAATACGTGTTTCAAAATCAAAATTTCACAAAAAAATCTTTACACTTACTAAATACGATGCCCTCTCATTTCAATCTATTTTATCCTATTTTGTTATTAAAACAAAACAAAACAAAACAAAACAGCCATACATCTACTCATGAGGCACTAAATTGATTTTACCCGAGAGAAGTGACATTGAAGAATCTTGGGATGATGGCAACAGCCAATGAGACCACTTGATGCTTTGGGTCAAATGGTAGCACCATCTCCCGTACGGAGCAAATCCCACTCTTTCTTGGGATTTCAGACCTGGAGCTTGACCACAGTTGCTTTTTCATTCTTTTATGGATATGAAGAGTGAGACTCCAGAACGGCCTGCAGACATGTCTATTGCCTCTTGGAGAAGATTTAGAAAAGGAAGGGAAATTTAAGAAAACAGCAAAAATGAGTGTGTCCTGTTTTGTTGTGTTGTGGTTGGCTGGGAGAGATTTAGATACAGTCTGTGTGTCCGAAACTGGGCTTGTTCCTGCTACAACCTCCTTACTGTCTGTGGCATATCTCAATCTTCACCTTGTCTTCTTCTTTTCTTCCAAAACCATTTCAGTTGGATTCCCGTCACTTAGAAGCACAAGTGTCTGACAACAAGAGGCCACAACTAACTGAATACAATAAAAATTTAGCCTTGCAGTGCAATGGCCAGTAAATGAGTTTGGCCCCTAATCCTCTTTGCAGCAACAATGGAGGTCTTTGATCTCACTCATCCTGATTCAAGAAGTGAGAATCTGAGCGGGAGAGGGAAAGATCAAAAGGGGTTGACCCACATGGAAAGCTTTAATATAGATTTTGGAAACTGAAAGAAGCCATGTCAAGCCTGAGGCAAACTCCTTATCTCCATAAAGATTAGCAGAGTGCAAAGGAACAAAAGAAAAAAGAATATAAAAGGAAACTACCCTTTGCATTTTTCTCTAAGATTTGAAATCTAGCTATACTTTAAATGACTGACAAGGTCACTGAGGACTAATAAATAAAAATGTTTCAGATAAGATTTGAAACGCCAGTGTTTCACACACCAGACCAGGCCCAGGGGCATATCCAATATCTACCCTCCTCTCCCAAGACAAGCTATAGGAATCCGGAAGTTCTCTAACCCACCTGTAAGTAGTAATTCACACTTAGGTTGTAGAAATATATTCTTCCATTTGGTAACTCAACACCATCAACAAAAATCATTAAGCAAGTACAATTCAACAACCTTAAAGATAGAGCAGCAAAGTTAATAGACAAACTAGTGTCCCCTCAAAAAAATGAGTATTTGTATAAATATTTAAATTAGATAAATGAATAACAGAAATGTTTGGTGAATAGCATTCTGTTTTTAAATTTTTTTTAAAGGTTTTATTTATTTATTTGACAGACAAAGATCACAAATAGGCAGAAAGGCAGGCAGAGAGAGAGGAGGAAGCAGGCTCCCTGCTGTGCAGACAGCCTGATGTGGAACTCGATCCCAGGACCCTGGGATCATGACCTGAGCCAAAGGCAAAGGCTTTAACCCACTGAGCCACCCAGGTGCCCCTAGCATTCTTTTATTAAATTTTTTTAAATTCTAGTACAGTTAAAATACAGTTATATTAGTTTCACTGTATGATATTCAACAATATTCAACAATTCTATACATTACTCAGTGCTGGTCATGAGAAATGTACTCTTTAATCCCCATCACTTATTTCACCCATCCTCCCAGAATGTTATAAATATTTTTACAACAAGAACCAGAAGCATGAAAAACAAAGTTTTCTTAGAAATGACAAATATTCCCAGACTCCCTGGGTGATTAGATTCCCAATTCTATATCTTACCAGCAAGTTATTTAACCTCTCTGTAAAATGGGCATAGTAATAGTACCTTCCAGAGAGGTTTGCTGTGAATGAGCAGCAAAAATGCTATTGTATGTAAAGTGTTCAGAAGTGTGCCCAGTACATATTTAGTGTTAAATAAGTGACCCCATCTGAAGGAATCGCTAAAAAGGCAGGTAGAGTGGCAGGCAGAGAGAGAGGGAGAAGCAGGCTCCATGCCGAGAAAGGAGCCTGATGTGGGACTCGATCCCAGGATGCTAGGATCATGACCTGAGCCAAAGGCAGGTGCTTAACCAACTGAGCCACCCAGGAGTCCCCAGCTAGCAAGTTCTATGGAAAATCATGTTGGAATACTGATTGGAATTGTGTTGAATCTATGGGTTCTCTGGGGAGACCAGAGAGTTTTCTGAATGTTGCTGTCCATGAAAATATTATGTGTCTATACTTAGCATTTAGTTCTAGTTTAATACCTTGCAGTAAAGTTTTGCCATTTTCTACATAAAGATGTGCCATATTTTTGTTAGATTTATTCCTGGGTCTTATTTCCTTTTTTTTTTTTTGCTACTATGTACTTTTACTGTTGTTCTGAATTACAGCACTTTTTATAAGATCGTTTTTTGTTTCAGGCTGGTACCTAAAAATGCAATCTAAGTTTAAAAGTCACTTTTATGTCTGTCAAACTTGCTGAAGCCTTATGACTTATAACTTATGAATAGAATTTTAGTTTTCCCATGTAGACAATCATATCACTTATCAATAATTATAGGTTTACTTCTTTTCCAATCATTTCACATTTCTTTCTTGTGTTATTGTATTGGTTGCAACTTCTAACACGCTGGTGAAGAGATGTGGTAACCAGTACCCCTTTTATGTACGTAATTTTTACAGAGGGTTCACCTTTGAGTGGAATGTTTGTCCTAGGTTTTATAGATACTCTTTAACTTGAAATTAATTTGAATTTAGTTTTAGTCTAAGTTTCCCAGGAATGCTTTTTCTTTTTATTTTGTTGAATTGCACACAGCAATCTTGTCAAGCTATTTCCTTGACATAGATTACTACCTCTAACTTTTTAATGTAATTATATATTTTTGGGGGGGTAAGTTAGATTTTTAATAACTTTCTGTTATGACTATCATTACATGACAGTTTAGAGGTATTAATAATAATAATGACAGCAATTGACTTCATTTATTGGTTTTTCTATTATAGGCAAAGTATGCTTCTTGGTTTTGTTTAGTTTCCTGCTTCTTTCGATGATCTCCAAATAAGTGAGCATCAACAAGTAAAATATGTTTGTTCCAAGTCCCTGGATAAAACCTCAGTGTGAAATATTTTTATTACTCATGCTGGTCAGAAAATGTGCCACTGTCTTACTTACTTGATAGCTGCGATACAATACAAACAGCCTTTTTCCTTTGTTTACTATACTATCTGGAAGCACATAACATGTCCTTCCATTAGCGTTCCTAATTTCCTTCCATATCTACTCTTAAAAATTTTATTTGTCACCATTGTGTTGTTTTTCCTATGGATGCTATCCTAAATAGGATACGATTTTGTACTTTTAGCCCTGAACTCCTGGTACTGG